>NC_060964.1:3969491-4271991 GCF_910589235.1 Vespa crabro
TCGAATGAATTATTTCTTTCGTATTTCTAATCTTATTTCCTAATCTAATTGTTCTATATCATTATACATATAGAGATGAATCGAATTATGTTTAAATAATAAAGAGTTTCTTTGTATTGTAATAATTCGCTTTTAAAATTTACAATTCTCTTATTAGTTGGATACATTTGTATTCTTTTCATTGGCACATCAGAGAATACTATAATTCGTCTCTAATGGATCGACCAAATTATTATCCTTCATTTATCAAACTTTAATAGAAGCATCGAAGCTTTATTATAGCGAATTAATGCGAATAATGTTTCCGTTAATATTTCGAATAAAATATAAATGGATGAAGGAAATGTAAATTAATATTTACGTTAATTTTCAGAAATATATCTTATTTATATACTGGATGAAAGGGAATTAGAGGAGATTGTAACGATTAATTTTTCAATTTCTTTTATGGATAGGCCATAGTCCCGAATGTTTCTTTTTTATCTTACATTTCCCAAGAGAGTATACGAATTTTTCTCTGTGAACCAAATGCCTCGATTCTCATGAATAAAAAACCTCAGATGAAGGATAACAAGGATGAAAGTCTTTCGGTGTGGATATTTAGGAAAAAAAAAAAAAATAAAAAAAAAAAGAAAGAAAAAAAGAAAAAATCTTTAAGATGAAATCTAAACTATGATTATTTTAAATATCTCGGTCCATACAAAAAACATGACGGCAATTGTGACACATAGAATAAAATATGATTCTCATACAATTCTCATGTATACCTTTTCTCATGTGATGTGTACATACATATTGTCATAGCTATGCGAAGTAATGGGGTAATGGCGTTCGAATGTTCTCTCATGTAGAGAGAGATAGACTGAACAATAGTGGCTCAACGCCGGGAAATTCCAACGGGAAAGCTCGAAAGCACAGAAAGCTTGAGCGAATACCGTACTGTCGATAAAGCAGTGCTATGAACAGTTCATTCGAAATGACCCTAAAGCTCGAGTTTGATGCTATCGCATAACTGCACAATATACACTACATATGAGGCCTTTTCATCGAAGGGCGGAATGTGTTCTTCGTTGATGATCAACCAAACTCATCCATTACGATTCATAGTTTCATACGAAAGATATAGAACAGACAATAGGAGTGCCCTATTTACCCTACCAGGCGGCGCGCTTGTCTTTTCTGAATGAAAAAAAAAAAAAAAGAAAACTACAACATGTAAATTCAATATTACGTGTATATATAATATCTCAAAATTTTTTTCTCTTTATACCACTTGATCTTAACATTTAGAAATAAAATCTGTAATTTTAAAAAGGAAAAATACTTTTGATAGCTTAGAACATGAATTATGAGCTTTTTTTTTCTTTAAAAAAGGATATTATTATTTTTAAAGATATTTCTTATCAAACGATTTATGGAAAAGATAGTGGGTTTTGCAGTTAAATTATATATATATATATATATATATATATATATATATATTTATATAATTACGGATATAATAAAGGATCTAGAGAAAATATGATTTGGAAAATTTAACATTTAACTCAATAATACAATATTTTTCTTTGATTGTACCTCACGCGAGATGTATGATTTTCTATTTTCTTTATACTTAATAGTTTAATACATATGTATATTTAATGACCTTTAGTTGGAACAAATATTACAAATTCGTTTACAACAGTTACAGAGGGATAGAACAGAGAATAATTTAACCGTAAAAAGGTGAACCTTCCCGTACCCAACAAATTGTTAATTTTCCCTCCTATATTTCAATGACCTACCAGGGTAGATTTTAATTAAAGGATTAAATTTATCGAATAATTGTCGACCCATTCACGATTAATCGTATCAGTTATATCGTCGACCGCAATAAAAATTAAATCGAAATAACATTCAATTTTATTTTTATGCTCTTTCGAAAGATAATAAAAGGAATTACAGAAGGAAAGAAATTTAAGTTGATCGAACTTACAAACTTGGAAATAATTCCAGATGAAAAGATATATTTATCTTGATTATTCTTTAAATTCATCTTCTCTTTCATAATCGAAAAATTTTTCGTTTCATCAGATGTCTTCTATATATCAATGCTTAAATAAATATCTCGATAAATTAATACGCTTAACATTTTCGCTTCGAGTATAGTTACATCCTGCAAGAGCATTTTGTATTACATTAAATTTAATCTGTAAATAAAAGAGGTTACCTAAATATTTTTAATTTGAAGTAAAAAAAGAAAAAATAATACATTACATTTAATTTGTAAAAATAAAAGAGGGTACCTAAATATTTTAATTGGAAGTAAAATGGTAATATATATATAAAGTATGTCAAGAAAAAGTTTCATTTAATTTTCAGACCTGTAAGAATATTAATGAAAGGAAAATTAAAAAAGATATGAAGAGGATGTAACAAATGCGTAGTAGTATCAAGTCACGCAAACAGGCTGAAAGATAACTATTTAATTAGAGTTATAAGAAAAATGTATGTCTAGTAAAAAAAATCATTTAGGTATGCTATTTAATGTATTTAATGCAATTTTATTAATATAATGATGTTTCATTCATAAGTAAAAAATATCGCGTAATTGTTTTTACATAGATTCTTCATAATATTTCGCAATTGTTTAAAGCTCATAAGTTTTAAAAAAATTAGACAACATATAATCAAAGAAAAATGAATAGAATAAATTTCGATTAGTAAAGATCGGAAATAGGTAAATGCATAGGGAATATCTTTTAACGATTTCTCATACATCCCATTGACATACAAAATACCTACTTGACATCATTTTATTATGTGTCACTCAATCAAAACCAATAGAAATACTTCAAAGGTCGGTTGTTAGTTCGTAGTTATAAGACAAGTACAAATATTATCCTACGTTGCCCAAATCTACGAGTCATTGTTGGTACGTGATTAAAGGCTGTTATTTCAGAGTAAAAAGTAATGTTTCAAAAGTTTCCGAGTTTCAGGAGAAATAATACCCTCAGGAGTATTAGAAGAGAAATAGATTTTCGATAATGATAAAGAAATACGAGGAAAATGTATAATCCTAGAAGTCAACATTAATCAGTGATCTTCTTTTCACGAACGATATCATTTTTATTTTTAAGAATAAGAAAACAAAACTTATCATTTTATTTATCCAAGATAACAGCTTTTAAATGGAAAGTACAAAGATTTGTTTTTCTGTATCAAAACTAGTTGGATATCTATTTCCTCATTTCCGTTTCCTTTACAAAGGGTCAAGTTCTGTTAGAACGTGTAGACATTTCCTCCTGAAATTCTCTCAGTATCCCTTGAAACGTTAAGAGCGTCGAGCATTTCAACGAGAAGAATGAAATAAAAGAATGAGGGAGACAATCCGTTAGGTAAACCCAGATCTTAGCTTTTCTCGTAGGGAGTAAAGGCACATGGCCGTCGACTCTTTCAGGCCACTTTCTAAATGACAAAAATAGAAAGACCGCTCGATATTAATTGTGTCAAGTGTGGATCCTTGACTTTTGCGCGAAATAAAACAATGCCTCCTCCGTTAGATCGTTTTTTACCTAGATAGACATTCATCAATATAGATACCTAGACTAGATTTCTATATGTGTAATCACATAAGTAATACGTATGTACGTACGTATAAATGTCAGTTTTTACATGGCATATCTGAAAAAGGACTCATTCTAATCGGAATATCGTATACATTTGTATATATGAATTTTAAATTGTATTTACATCTTATCGCTACAACTATTTGTTTCCCATCATTTATTTTTCACACATAAAATATTCAATAATGCGAAAACAGAAGGGTCGACCGAGAAGTAATTCGTTATAAAATATATTCCAATACCAGACGAGATAAAGTGTATTTGTAGAAATCATGAGAAATACACAATTGACGATGGATTGAATGCTTGTACTATTAAAAAAAAAAAAAAAAAGTTTTTTTTTTTTTTTTTTTTTTTTTTTTTTCATAACCATTTCAAACAAAGAGATAAAGAAAGATTTATTTTTATTATATCAAGGAACTGAGAAATACATTACGAATGAAACTCGATGGCAATGAAAATATTTCCTAAGAATTCAAGTCAAAGATAAGGATGTGCAAATAAAATCCATTGAAAATAATGTTCAATATTCATGAATAGTTTTACAAGGATTGAAGCTTTCGAATTAATCGCTTCGAATGAAAAGAGTGAACCTTCCTAAGGGATATTCATGATATATAATAAAAATTTATGAACACGTAGAACATTTTGCTAATGTCGATTCATTAAAAAAATAAGTGGAAAATATTTGTCCTTTGATAAAAAGTCGACACACTGGCTTGAATTTGGTATATGATATTTAATCTATACAGAACGTTATGAAAAATATATGCGATAACAATGATCCTCTTTCACGTGTATTTTATTAAACGCTCAAAACGAACAACAATGAGCGTACGATTTTTAACGAATACAATCTTATGTACTATTCATATACATCATTCATCTGGCCATTTACGTTGTTATAAAAGAATTTTTAATCTGACGAAAACATATATATTTAATTATCGTGACTTTTTGTAAATTGCAATTTTTTTTTTTTTATTTAGATATAATTTACAAAACTTATAACTTACTAACAATAAGAGTAAATGTAAGAACTATTTTCATGATTAATATCAATTAAATAATAATAAACTTTTCAACTTTCTGCATACAATATAATTTTGCCTTTGCTATATAGTCCTTTCTATTTCTAACTTTTCGTCTTTGGCGATTGGGATCTCACCTTTAATCGTCACCTTTTAATCGTGCAACGTTCGTAATTATTACGATGATTACCGAAATCACTGCTTTCAATCGACAGGTCATTATTTACCAATTTCATATATACGTACATATGCTTTATAGATAAATAAAAATATTATTTAATGATAACGTAAGGACAAAATTTGGATTATGATTTCGAATTAATGAAGGATGCGCATATGGTTATTAATGAAGATTTCATTGCAAATCAATGAGTATGAGCGATAATTATGAGCACTTACTGATGAATGTGCTTTGAATGATAATGTTGATTAATCAGCAAAATATAAGGTCGATACGTAGACACTTCAATATAATTGAAGGATCTAGGTTTATCTAATTAGTCTTTTCATTTCAATATGTTTAAGCAAATAAGCATGATCGTGCAACTATATTCCCTTTGACGTAATAACTTTGACAAATATATTCTGTTAGACTATCGTAAATATACCTACAGAATTTATTTAACGCTTAAATGTCCATTTTCGAAATCGTTCATTATGATGATAAATTTAAGTAATACGAATTTGAAAAATTTGAAAAATTCACGGCTTTTTATTTTATAAATGTCACTCTTAAAATAAAATGCATCTTACAATCATCAAGATTATCATAATTCATACACGATTCGATGTATTCAAAATTCAATTCGTTATTTTCTAAAAAAAAAAAAGAAAAAGAAAAAAAAATCTAAAAAATTTTTTTAGTTTATAGTTTTTCTGTCACTTCTATCATATGCTCAGTCCAATTCTAATCGAACATGATCACATATTAACGACTTTGATAGAAATAGTTTTACTCGATTTAAACTATGCCACTCAATAGCAATATAATTTTTATTGACCGAACAGTACTAACTAAACCTAACAAAGAAACGCTACTTTTCATATCATACTATTTTATCGATCTATTTACAGAGTTAATAATTAATGCCTCGCTAGTTTCAAGATCGATTATTTTCCAAACTCACTAATGTCTTCTTATTTCTGAATTAAGATGACTTATGACTTCGTGTATTTTATTTTTCTATGAAAATATAAGTGATATTGTTTTCTTTATCTTTACTTTTTTCATTTTTAATGACTATAATAGTCGATAAATCGGCAGTGAAATATAAAAAAAAAAATTTTAATTATAATCTTGTTTTCTCAATGAAAATATCGTCATTTCAATATTCTATGAAGTCAGTAATTCGTTATTTTTGCTGACATATTTCTGATCTTTTAAATATCCTATTGGAGAATTTTCAATTAAAATGTTCTTCTACTCTAATTACTTATCGACATTAAAATATCGTTCGATAAAGGAATTTATTCTGATTAAGTAGATCAACATGAAAATAACTGATATACCTGAAACTTTTTTTTATCTAGACTTTTTAAATACTTTAATATAAAAGATAAAAATTTCCAAAAAAAAAGAAAGACTTTGAAAAATATGGAAAATATTTGTAATATTGTAATGGATTGGAACTATCGATTGTAGAAAGTAAAAACGTGTCTAACTAACTTGAGTATAAAAAAAAATACGATAATATACGAGAAAAGTACAATTTATTTTCGTTGTACTATACAGCTATATATACAAGGTAGATGTTTTAACACCCTCCGTATTAATGGATAGACGTAGTACTTTCTTTTTCACACAATGAATGTTACTCGATAAATAAAAGCAACGTGAAAAATGCAATCAAGTTATCAAAAGAAAATCAATGAATATTCAATCGTAAGATCGTTGCTCTTAACGATTCACAAAAGTTTTAAAAGAGTTATCTAATTAATCGTTTCGTAAATAAAACTAGATGTATTCATTGATAAAAAAAAAAAAAAAAAAAAAAAAAGGAAACAAAAGAAAAAAGGAAAAGAAAGAAAAGAAAGAAACACATCAAAAAGATTAAAAATAATTCGACAATAAATTTTCTTCAAAGCTATTCATTGAAAAGAGAGAGAAAAAAAATAAGTTCAATAGAATAACAAGAAATACAATAAGTTGTGAAGATCAATGAATTATTTACTTACCGTTCGCCATCATCGTTGAAGGCATAATCACCTAGGATGAGATCACGAAGGCGATATCTTGGTGGCAGGATGAGAGGCAAACAAGGATCTGGCTCGTTCATCGTGTGAGATGCGTTCATATGTTCAGCGTTCGAGGATTCCTTGAAAATGTTGCCTTTTGTGTACCCCCCCGTTCTATCGGGGGAAGTACGAAATAATATATTTGCGTATGCCACAATGATTTTTTCAAACAATCATCATTCGTCATTCATTTGATAATGATAATAATCAAATGACATGGTACACACGAGCGTTAATAATATTCTGAAAACACACTTGAAGAAGAAGTATAACACGTGAATTAAAAACAGACGAAAGAGTTCGCAAGAAGGAGATCGTTCATCTTCTCTCAACGGTTTGTTGTGTTCTGTCTCGAACGCGTGTCAAGGGTGTAAACGATGTCGTATTTGTTCTATCAATGCGCAAGCGCTATTTTAGCAAGGCCCGATGATAGCTCTTCGAATACTATCTATTTTCCGTCTGAAGGATGTCCGTCCTCTGTACCGATGACAGAGTTTATAATGACGCTAATAAACAATGTACAAAGCTTTATATAATTTCTAAGAATTAGAGTTATACACGCAAGGTTACTTTCTCTACGATATCTTTTAGATCGTTTCTTGAAAAATTTTTTTTCTTTTGTTATGTTAAATTGTAACGAAAACATATGTATATATATATATATATATAGATTGTTACTTTGCGATATTTATTTTGTATCAATATGAAACGTTAAAGATTTAAATAAATCAATTCTTTTCATAATTAATATAATAATTTTTTTCCTTTAAATGATAAATTAATTTTTTTTTTTTATTGATAAATAAAAGAGTGTAAGTTTGGCATTAAGAAAAACTACACGAATCAATAAAGATAATTTCTTTCTGACTTACGTCAGAATGTTCGTGTTGCTTTGATGACTTATCTTACTGTTTGTGAAATATGCGAAAATAGAACCTGATAATTATTCTATTATGTGCGTGATTCAATCCACTTTTTATTTCATGACGTAGGTACTGAAAAAGATGTAGGTACGTCTACAAACCGCTGTACGTTTTACGTAGAAAGAGATTACTATTAAAAAGAAGAGTTTAAAAATTGAACTCTGTTGAAAACAAAAACCAAAAGAGATTTTACTTAGAGTTTAGAGAAACAAATATCCCTTTGCATATTTTAATGGACATAATGAAAACAATATTTGTAAATTATTTTTCAATCATGTATTTCCGCGTTCGAGTGTGTAATTATAATTAATTATCTACATTAGACAATTAATTTATTGTAGAAATCTAAATTTATTTTTATCGTGAAATAGATAAAAAAAGAAAAAAGAAAATAAATAAAACAACACTAAATGATAAATCACACATAGATTTCCAAATAAGCCTTTCCTAAGAAGTCTTTCGAAAAAGGACATTGAAATTGTATTTGACACCCGAGGATTGAAGTTTTTCACAAAATCTTTAAAAAGTACGTTTGATTTATTCATTTAATAATAAATAAAATCAAAAGAAATAAAAAACACTATATGAATCTAATATAATGAGGAGTGTAAAGTACGATAATAGATCAAATTATCTATTACAATTGATGGTTTAGATTCGTCAAATACGTACGTACGAATATTTATAACTATAGAATCATAGAATGACGAATGAAAAATTTGCATCATCTCCGTGTTACAATCGACGACGTTAATCGAATTTTCGCTGTACGATCTAAACTGAATTAATATCGTTCGACAAATGAATTTAACGATTGTGTTATAATGGCACTATGATTTACACGTCTTTTCGATCTACTAAGTTAATTCGAATCGACATTCACTGTTTTACGTTTAAACAATACGATTCACGTAGATACTTTTTTCTTTCTTTCTCTTGCACGGTCTAAAAAATTCGCGTTCAAAAAGAAATTAAATGAGTGATCTAATATTTTCCCTTCAAATTCAGAATTTCTTTCCTAAATTAATCACGCGCGTTAAATTCGATATAAAAGGTAATATAATCATCAATAATGACTTCCATTGTTAACTTCTATTTTTCTTTTTTTTTATACCATAAGAAATTTCGCAGATCTTTGTTATTAATGCGATTTGTAAATAATCATCTTCAAATATCATGCCTGATAAAAATTAACGCCTATTCGATTGATAACAGATAACGTTGTAAATAAAAATGTTTAATTATGGTTTTTTATTGCCACTTCGAGTAGCACATTAACTTCAATTATTAAATTCTAGTTGTCAATCGCTTTATCACTAAAATAAACATTACTATAATCAGATTCGCAATAATCGATAGAGTCGAGACCTTTTAGTTTCTTTTATTTCATATTTTAAATAAGATATTTAATAATTATTAATTCAATTTAAAAAAGAAAAAAAAATAAAACAATTATATTAAATTACTTTTTCTTGAATAAAATTTATACCGCGAATAAACTCACTTATAATTATTTTTAAGATCGCAATGATTATCGTTACTCCCTCGTATTATTTTTTTACTTTTAATTTTTCTATTTAAAAAATTACTTTCGATATTATCTATTTGCAATTAAAGCCAGGATAAGTGTATATAATTATGTACATATCACTTCGTAAACTTCGATAAGAGCTTTTCCCATCTTAATTTTAATAGCAATATCTTTGCGTAATTATGTGATACCTTGGAACATTTTCGTATGTCTTAAAAACGAAAGACAAGGATAAATATATCGAAGTATATCTCATGAGAGGATAAATAAATAATAAGGATTTGACCTCGATCGAAACGTATTAATAAATAAGAGCTTAAGGAAAATGTCATGAGGAAAGTAGAAACGAAATCACGTTAATGCTTGCTGAAGCATTGTTTTTTTCTTTCTTTTTTTTTTCTTTTGTTCTTTTTCAAACAAAACTTTGTAATTGGAGGAAACAATAAAGTTCGATCATATCGATCGAAATTTGAGCGAATTACATATAAAAGACGACTAGTAGTTGTGCGATATAATATAAAACGTAACAAGAAACTCAATTAAATTCGGAAGATACGTATCGAGATCGCAAGAAATGAAATAGCTTGAATTTTTTTCCTTTTTCTTTTCTTTTTTTTTTCTTTTTGTTTTGTGCGATATCACCCTCTTTATTGTCGAAACGAAATTCTGACAAGTAAGCTTTTTTCGATCAAATGATTCTCGTTCTGTAATTCTCCCTCGATTTTATTTCAACGCGCGTTATATTACTTTGAAAACCATAAAGAATTTAAATTCCCTATTCGCAGTGCAATCGCTTTGTGGTAAAAACTCATGATCCACAATCTGAATTCCCATTTCTTGTTCGCTTTAAAAATTCATAGAAAGATCTAACAAATGTCGATTCAATGACCCGCAATCATATACTTTTTGAACTTATGTGTTAAGAGTCTCGGATGAAAAAGTTGTAAAAAAGATAAAAAGAATCGACACGACATTTCGATCATACACGTTTCCAATGTAAAGAAATATTCTTCTTTATATGTTTGAAAGATTTGCTAAACTTTCTTCGGAATACAAACGTGGAAAAACAGTTTTGCATGACGAATAACCAAAAAAGAAATATTCGATATTTTATGCGAAGGTTCGTAAAAAATTTATATTGAATTCTCAATGACAGAAGCAAACATTTTCGCACATGAGATCTTTCTTTTTTTGCTTATATGTCTTAAAAAAAAAAATCTTTTTATAATACAATACAATTTTTATTCTCATAAACGTATTAATTTTACGATGAGATATCTTTCCTCGTTCATCAACAACGATCATATACCTTGAGATCGTTAAATCAGAACGGATCATAAAATCACGTTGAAACTAGAAACGAACGCATTTATGTTATCTCTTTTACGAGCGAAACATTGCTTGGATCGAATCACAATTCACTAGAATTTTATCTATAAGAGTTCTTTTTGTACACTTTTGTACACAAACTCAAGCCTTTATTTTCTCTTTCGTTGGTAAAACAAAATATATGAACGTATACACATAATACGAATAAACATGCACGCACGCATAAATACATTTAAAAAAAAAAAAGAAAAACGTTGAAATTTACCGCGACGGCAATGCAGTTTTACTGCGGTTACGTTGCAGCTTCACTTTCGCGAGATATCAACGATGGACACTGAACGATAATCTTCCTTTTTTCGAGAGGTAAAAGAGATCGAAAGGTAAGAAGATAGGTAAGAGGATTGCACGTGCGCTGTGAATAATGTTGTGCGCCCGCGCAACACCCCGTAAGTTCGAAAAGCTCTTCGATATGTTCGTTCGAACGAACCACGTTCCTCTTCGATGAATTCGACCCGAACCCGACGAAGTCTCGCGCTTCAATGATGAAGCACGCGCGAAAACGAATCTAACGACGACGACGACGACGACGACGACGACGACGACGACGACGACGACGACGACGACGACGACGACGACGGCGACGACGACGATGACGACACTCACCATCGACGAATTACAGAAAAGTTCAATATTGAAAAGAAAAGAGACACGATTCCTCTATTTATACTTTTTCTCTCTCACAATCAAATACTTTACTATAACATTCATCTATATATACATCTATATCTATATATACATGTACACACTTATATCTACCTGTTCATATATGCTATAACATCTATAGACGTGTATATCGATATCAATTTCTATAGATAATTATATAAATAGATAATAAATAATAAAATAATAGATAAATCGATAGACTATTAAAAGTAGTCGATTAATCTGATTTTCGCAAATGAAAATAAATGAATCTGTTTGCTTTCATTAAAGATTTTAATAAGAAATGAACGATGAATTTATTATAGAAGAAGGTGGAAATATATCAATGAAAAAAATTTTGCAAAATTTTTCTATTCAATCATAACTTAAAATTATTTTGATACCTTGAAATGTAGAAACTTTTTGTCCTTCGATCTAACGCATAAGAATACCGAATAGGTTTAAATAAGAAAAAACAGTATTTCTCTTTTCAAATGTATTTCCTCTTTTCATGTAGTGCTTATTCTTTTTGCATTTTTTGTTCTTCTTTTACAATATTCGTGGACTTCATCCTTTTAAAGCTTTTCTCAACTGAGCTTCCTTAAAAGGACCGAGTGGAAAACGTACATTCAATGACTGTCTACACGAAGTTATACTGTGGTAGAGAAAATATATGATACCTAAAACGTACGATGCTTTCTAAGAACTAAGCAAAAATATTATCTGCTTTATTTTAAAGGCGATGTATCAGAGTTACAAAGTCAAAAATAATTCTTTCGTAATATCTTATGCAAATAGCTAAGAAAAATTCGTTGTATATATAATTATTTTATAAAAAGGGGAATCACTTATAAACATTGTTTTTCTCCCTTTGCTTTCAGAAGAGCAATCCACTCGTGACAAAAAGATTACATTCTATGGATTTTTTTCTTTCGACGGTTTCCTACGATGAGATTGTATATAAGAAGGGTCCTTAGGTCTGTTGAAGATGGGGAGAAGTTCATAGCAGATACTCGATTTCGGATAGACTTTAAGGATCACATTACTTTAAATAAGGTCAATCCTGGGTAAACTTTGAATCGAAATGACATTTTTTTCTTTTCTGCTTTGTTTCGTTTTCTTCAATCTAATGAAGTTCTCCTGCCGTAATATTATACTTTTTTAATATTATAAACACATCTTATATATGCATATATACAATATTGAAAATGATATTGAAATGTATCAAGAGACTGTCGTTCGTAAAAATTACACGTATTTTATATTCAGCTGTACTGCCACTTGAAAAGATTAAATGTTAAAGATTTTAAATTAAAATGTGAGAAACCATAATATTTTTTTTTAAAGAAATGTATTGACAACACATTTTAATATATTATATTCTTTTTGTTCTTCAAATCAAATCGAAAACCAAACAAAAAGTAATTTAAATATAAGATAAAGATAAGATAAATATAAGATAAAGATAACATGTTTGTAAATATTTCGAAATAAAGATGAAATAGTAATGAATTAATAAAAGAATCTTTCATCTCACGAAAACATTTTTCGCTGATTAAATGATATATTGTTACATCATAATATTTTCACTTATTTTGATTATCAGATTATATTACTAAATTTATAAGAAGTTACTTTGCTAATTACTTCTCCGAATAACAACATTATTAACTCTATAATGTAGAACATTACAACATCGACATTTTACAAATATTTAAGAACATAGACGGCATTTAATCAATTTAATTCTTTTAATAAAATGCTTTCATCTCTTCAACGCGTTCACGTGAAAATAAAAAAAAAAGAAAAAGTAAAAGCACTTGTCGACAAATAATCAAAGCAAATATACTCTCGTCGAAAAATTCTTCCGAGACAAATGTCAAAGAAAAATATGAAGTGTCTCTCAAATCGAGAGAATTTTCAATTTCAATATTCCTACAAGTAATTTCTGTCTTTAGGAATGAATTCGTTTCGATTTATCTTCGATAAAGTCATGAAAACAAAAAAAGAAAAAAATCACATTTCCCATAGATAAAATGTATTATCATAAACGCATCTTCTGTTTTTGACACTGACTTTTTTCTAATAAAAAGTTTAATAATAATAAATGAAAAATGTATTACTTGATATTATATCATATGAATATATTAATAATAAATATAGTTAAAGGCAATAATTCGTAAAGTAAAAATTCATAAGGGAATAATTATTTAAAAATCTAGCAATAAATAAAGATGGAGAAATGAATAATTCTTTGATTGTCCATAATGTGGCAGCACCAATTGTCACGATGTAACAGCAACTGATGATACCGACGGTTGCTTGCTGAGTTATCGATGTTGAAGTTGCTCGATGAAGTTGCTTGTTATACTATAACTTATCCGTCGGTAAGATAATGCACGTCGTTAAATAAACGTCAAACGACAAAGGAAGATTATATAAGTGGAAACATGAGTTGGTCAAGAGAGGAGAACAACGCTCAATGTAAACTGTTCATCGTAAGCGAAATATTTACACGCTCATGTAACCAGCCTCTTATGCAGCGTATACGTCGATCATCTCCTATAGCACTCGATTACAAGGTAAAAAGAATTGTTTCGTAATAAGCGCCAAGCGGGAACGTTTCAAAGTCAAGCTAGTTCTTCGATACTGTTCTTGTCTTTGTCAATCGCATTTAACTATACAATTTACGAAAAATCATTTAATAGAGGACAAAACTAAGATATCACTTTTTTCCGTCAGAATGACGGAGATTACGATTTGAAAGGAAAAATGATGATTTCTTATTTCTAAGACCAATTTCAATTTCAATTATCTCATTAGTTCGAAGTTAACGCGTTGATCGTACACAGTAATCATTGATGATTTCATTCTATGCATTTATAAGATTTCTTTCGCTGATATTTTCTAATATAAAAATATAAGATAATATATTGTATCCGTACCTTTATGAATCATAACGAATGATTATTTTTATCGATTTACACAAAATTGATTCAATAGACAACAATGTCGGGAACAGAGATAAAAAAAAAAAAAAAAGAAAAATATAAGATATAAAAATATTATATGAGAGGTGTACTACTCAAAAGTATCATATGTCACTCTATTGATCGATGGTTGGTTTCTTGGGGGTCAAACGACGCTGTTCTACGTTACTTCTACGTTCTTCTTCTTGTAATGAAAAAAATCGGAATATTATGTAAAACGCCAAAGATAAATATCAAGAACATGTTCATATATGTATATATATATATAAATATGTGTATATTATATAGTCGTTGCCCCTTTTTCTCTCTACCTTACTTCTCCCATAATATATCTTATGTAATGGCAGTAATATAACCAAATGTATGTAACGCTTGCATAAGACGAGTCCCCTTACCCCTACCTTGCGCTTCTCCGACCGGCCGCGTAAAGCCGCGTCGTAATCTATTGCTCGGAAATAGTTATAGTTCGTTGTGTAACGGTCTAGTTAATGGAAAAGATCGATAAGCAGCTTCGTGCCACGCCATTCTCTAAAGAATTCGTCGCCTTTCATATCGTGAGAATTCACCTTTATTCGATAAAAATATAATAGAAGGGTCGCGGCCGATCGACTAAAACCAGGTCCGATCTTGATTCTCACCCTTTCACGTTTCAACGTGAAACCGAACTAGAAAGAAAAGCTTACTTTGGAATATAAAGACTGATAAGAACATTTTTCTAACATTGACGCACTTCCACGAACTATAAAATATAATATTTACTTTTAAAAACACTTTACAAGATCGATATCGCTAAGACTTCGTCTTTAAAAGAATTATAAAAAAACAATGTTCGGACTTCGTCGGTTTTATGAACATGTAAACTCGACTTATATTCGATTGATATAATACGAATGATTTGTGATGATTGATAATAAAAAAATCACATTAAAAATATATCAAATGATATTAACAAAAATCATAGATTATGCTGGTAATAATCAACTTTTTTTCCTAGCTCATTTCTTACTAATGATTATTACAATCAGCCATCATCACACGCTCATTGTATTCTATCGTGTGAATATATTCATCCGTTAAAATTTCGCATTAATTAAATGCAATTTAAATAAAAAACGATTAATTTTTATATAATACTACGAAGTATAAAATGTTACGCTTTGCTAGCGATAAAGTAAGTACATATATTGAACGCTTGACTTATAATAAATTAAACGATCGTTCCTCCCTAAAGTGTCCGCTCGCGTTCTATCTATCCATATATCAAAAGCGAAAAAGGATATTAATTAATTATACAATTTGACGACTATTGAATACGTTTTTATAAAAACACATGTAATAATTTAATACAATTGACGATTTTTGTCCCGTTTTTTTTTTTCTTTCATTTACTTCATATTAATAGATAAATTAGAATAAATTGATTTATTTTAAATATACAGTAAAAAACTTCAAACGATTATAATAATATTATACGTATTTCCCTTATATATTTATATATTTTTTATGCAATCTATAAATTTAACACCGCACGATAATTCCGTTCATTGCGCTTTTGATCTTATAATCTCTAGTATCTTGCTTAATTAATCCTTACAGCTCTCCGGCTCGTGGTCGAGTGATGATAATAATGCTGTCAATCCAGCACAGGTTTGTGTCTTGATCTAAAAACAGAATTATGTAATAATGAACAAGGTGTCGTATTACCAACCACGATTTTAGTTAATGAAGATTTTTCAACTGAGTAAATCCACGTAAAATTCTTCTTTAATATATTTAATATCGATTGAGATGCTTAAAGATCATTTTTTTTTTTTTTATAAGTTATGGATCAGTTTTCAATGATCTATATAATCCAACGAAAAATCAATCGTTCCTACCCAAATTGAAAGATCGATAAAATAATGTGTCCGTCATTTGCCGATCATGTTCTTATCACTGTTATCTTTTATATTGCATATGTTACGACCTTCAAGGTGATCGATGATAGTCGTATCGAAGTGAATAATATTAACGTAGGTCAAATCTCGTTTGACATTGATGTACGTTTATTTACGAAACTTGTTTGTATTGTACTTGTAAACTAAAATGAAAGTAAAGAGATGATATGGACTTTTTACAAACGAATGTGTCATTGACTTTCAATTATCGAACAGATAAAAACATATGTATAAATAAATAAATAAATAAATAAATATATATATATATGTATAAATCTTTTTTTTGCAAAAAATGCATATATTATTTGCGAGATTGTCGATAAATTTTTATTGACGTAGCTTTTGGTGCTGCTCCGAAGAACACACGAGGGTTAAGAGTTTTCTAATCGGATTACGCAAGAAGCGCGCTTGTGCGATCACCTTAATCTGCATTGTGGCGCAGTTAAACTGATTACTCGTACATAGTGACGATCCGTTCAATGGTATATTTCTGCAATCGGCAATTATATTCAATTACTTGCGTACGAAGATTCGTAGTAGAATCTTGATACTGTTATTGCGTATGCGTACGCTAAGCTCAGAAAAAAAAAAATCTTTATTTTATCTCGTCGATTAACAACTCTATATCATTTCCAAACAAAAAAAAACGAAAAAGAAAAAGAAAAGATTTGGAAATTTAATAACAAAATTAAAAAATTCAGTTAACGAAGCCTATTTTTTCTTTTTTTGGATTATGTATTTTTTTTATATATAATATTTAATATACTAATTTATACATACATATATATATATATATATATATATATATATATATATATATATAATTAAATATACAATCTTTGCTTTTTCTTATCACCTTTTGATAAGTACACAGATGAAAAAATTTTCATTTCAATATTGAAGTGGACAAAAGAGATTCCTGAAATGTGTATCAGTCATCAAAATCTTGTTTTATCAATTTTTTTTTTCTTATTCTCTAATGTAATCATATTTTTTATATTATTTCTATTCACAAGTTTATCACTTTTTAAATGAAATACGAATTAAAAGACAAATTAGAAATGTTATGCTATGTTATAAAAACACTTAATATATTAAACTTTACCTAACTAACCTAATCGGTATTGAAACATCAAGCGTTCACGATTGCCAATATTAAAAATATAATTCTCTCAAGTGAAACAATCGTGACAATTTACCGTACACATTCGTATGAAATTTATGCGAAGAAAATCATGCAAAGCATTACATTTCGTGCAAGTAATCATTAAAAGTTAACTTTTTTAACTCACAAATTTAAAACATTGAACGAAGATAACAAATGCAGAGATCTTTTTCCAAGTAAAAATCTAGTAAAAACCATTTCTTAACTTTTTAGAGATCTGCGATATGTGGGAGTATAGTATGCATTATGTTTCTAGAATACGTGTTAGTAATCGCTATCATAAAAAAATAGTATCCGTATCGATTACTAAAGCTTGCACGAACGACGGCACGCGACGTTGAAATAAGTAAGAAAATTTCTTTCATTTGCGTTATCCGTTCTCCAATGGAGCGCCCACGACGAGACAAGCGCACATGATCGCGCTACCTACTCACTATGGTTGTACGCTTCAAAAGCATTTTACTCCCACTTGTGTTACATAATCATCCAGTCAAATCCGAGATACTTTCACGTCGGGATTCTTACGGGCATCGTAATAAACTATAACCATATTACAGCATTTAGTCTTGGCCAATTGGCAGTGTGCACGCCAATGTGAATAGGCATATATATTGACCGTACGAATCGAGAAATCGAGAACATAGCCATAGGATTTATTTCAACGCGATTCGAGGATGTTTCTTTATAATCAAATTCCTTTTGGCTCGAATGCCTCGAATTAAATGAAAGAAATCAACAAGAGATATATAGAACGGTATAAAAGGAATAGGCGATATAATAAATTCAAACGATGAGTCTTTGCAGGCTTTGCTTTCAAAGAACGTTCTTAAACTTAATTGCACGAAGCACAGAGATAAAAGAGTCAAAGAGAATGGCTTTTAATATGAAGCTTATATAAACGTAGAGCTGTCTCTGTCTCTCAATCAACGATCATCGGCAATGCTATTCTTCATGAATAAAAGACATCATCTTTAACTGTATAACTTGTTTTAGATATTTGATGGATTGAATTTTATTTCAATTCTCCGACATAGATCAATTTAAAAAAAAAAAAAAAAGTAAAAGGAATAAAAAGAATTGGTATTTTTAAATAATTATAACCAGTTAAAGATATTTGAAAGAAACAATTTTAACGTAGATATAATTACAATAACGTAATCGCTTGTAATATCATAAAGTATTTTACAACTTTAGTCTTTTATATAACTTTGAAATTTATTTACGTCTTCTTCAAATCGATTCGAAAACAACTCTATTGACAAACCGCCGATCGTTTCAACAGAAAACTGCATATATTTTTTTAATTAATTAAACAACGTTATATAAGTTATAAAAATATATAAACAAGTCATTTATCACTTTGTTTTGATAACTATATAATTAATAAGAAATAGTAAGCTATAATTACATCCACATAAATTTAATTGCTAGTTTATTTACGAAGTCCAATTATTAGTTACAGAACCTAATGGTAACAGTTTTGTTTATAATAAGCATGTGAAACGGAGCATAAAGCTTAATCGATAATGTTATTGAAATACTTTCAATTTTTGATAAAATATCTAAAGTATATTTAAAAACATAAAAAAAATTATAAAATTAAATACACACATATATCATGCTGCATCATACATGTCATATCAACTCTATTACACACATACATATCTTATAATCGAGAAAATATTTATCTCGAGATTAATTAATAGGTATATAATAAAAAATCATTTCTTATTATACAATAGTTTTTACGATTGCAATTTACTTTAATCTAAAAAAAAAAAAACCATACCTAAGTTCATTAATTATTTTTAATCTATCGTCGAACGATCGATTAAGTGAAAAATCGAAAGGCTTTAATTAGTTACGAAAACAGCAATAAAATGAACGATAATATTAAGTATAATTAAACATATTTATTTTTTATTAAATTTGTTCAATGATCTGTCAAATAATATTAAGTATAATTAAACATATTTATTTTTTATTAAATTTGTTCAATGATCTGTCAAATAATTTTACCGTTCATAATCAGCAATCATTATTTTTATAAATCTTCTTACTAATTTTCCTAATTTCTTTGTGTTGATCTTTCAATAATATATACGATTAATAATTAATTATAATATGAGCAATGATAAATCTAGTTACTTTGATACTGGCGATCACATATCTGACTATTTCGACTTTTTCAAAAAAAAAAGCAAGCATCGTTGTTAACAAACAAAATCTTTTATCTCTGTACTTAAGAAACTTTTGTATCCGTCGAACAGTCACATGTCTTCTACATGTTTACAATAATATATATCGCTAGGCATAAGATTTGCATATTTCACATATAATTTTAATAGTAATCATTTTTGCATACATACATACATATATACAGACCAGTCTTAAAGTTCCATAACTTGTTCGGGCACACGATCATATCGCACGCGTCTCGGCTCGCGATTGACCAATAGCGTTGAATTTCACCATCTCCTATCGGTTCTATCGCCACTTCTATCGTAATACCGACGTTTTGCGTTTACACAAAACACCATTGGTTGCACGCGATTTCGATCGTTGCAAATGATGCCAAGCAATATATTCAGCTTTGATGATCTCACGATTCGTCGTATATTTCGTTTTCAAATCTAATTCTTTAAATAATGATTACTGCAATTTCTACAAAATCCTAGTATCTAATATATAATAATATAAACTAAATAATTATACTATACTATAAATAATAATATAAATTGCCTATAGAGATTTGTAAGATAAAACACAATATATATATATATTTCTATTCTCTTAAAGGAACTATAACCGAAGATGTAACCATGATTTTTATAATATATCATTCAAAAAATATATAACATTTCTAAAAATTATAGAAACTCTAAGTCTCGAATAGAAAAATTATGAATAACAGAGAGTCAAATAGAAACGCAATATGCTTCAAGTATCATTTGTATTTAAATAATCAACATTATTATAATTTATTCTTTTTAAACAATAATTATTAATAAGTGGGTTTGTATGATCATTGCTTTTAATGTTAACTCAGTATCTAATGTAAAAAGAAAAAGATTGTCAATGATATTAAAAATTACTTGCGAAACTAAGATGACATAAATATTTTTTTCTTTTCACATAGATCGATCGTCGTGAAAACATTACACGTATGCATCCATTATTGTTCGTTGTATCGATCGTCATCGACAGGAAGTGCCGATTGACAAATCGTTGGTGTAACAGCACATCAGAACGGCCCACGGCACGCTATCGCGCGCAATTAGTAAAAACACGAGACATTGTGAGTTCGCACTCGTACGTGCGCGACACAATGGCGGAATTCTCATTAGTAAAGAGACTCTTTAATGAAGATAACTAACGGTGAGTCGCTCGCTTTCGACACCGAGACCGGGTTCTTGTTTTCCCTCTCTTTTTTACCCATTTTTTCTCTTGCCTTTTTTATTTATTAATTTTTTTTTTTCTTTTTATTTGATTTTTTCGTTTACCACCATTCGATTTTTACAATCCCGTTACCTTTTCGTCGCCTATACTGAATCGCTCATTATCATACATGACGATGACGTCAAAAACATAGTACACGACTAGGTCGTTAAATACATTAATGACCGTTACGTAAAATTATACAACGATGTAATATTACGTACACATATAGTTCTTATCGACCTTAAACATAGATAATAAATTCGTTACCGTGTCGTTGCAAAGACGAATGACTTCAAAATAAATTGACACGTAAATCTTTCGATTCTACAATTTTCCCTTACGATGGTACAACCCCTTTAATAATGTCAACTTGGTGCTAAAGTCATTAGATATATGTTTGCATAATACATTTACTATCATAAAATTTATCTAATATTAATGATTTTTCTAATGTTCTAATGTAATGTATACTATAAAAATCGTAATTATATATCAGCGAATATATAAGACGTAACAATAAATTCTTCTTTATTTTCAATTAAAGTAAAAGTTCATCAAATTAACATAAAAAATTATGCAAAATATATAATAGAATCAAATAAACATATACGCGAGCGATGGTTGTCTAAAAGCGAGAACCGTAACACCGAAAATCATCAACTGTAACCAAATATTATCGGTGTTTCCGTTTTAAGATCGCCAAAGACTTTCGTTTCAGCTCAAAGTACCAAAGGTTGGCTACTATTGCTGCCATACGCCATGTTGCGTTACGTGTCGTTCTTTTACGCCCGTAGGCATGAACATAAAGCTCGCCTCGTAATATCTAATTCTAAGGAAGGCGTTACTCAACGAAGTTACAAAAAGTTACGCGACTACTGGTTGTTCTATAACAATATTATAATCATTCTTATATTTATGAATTTGTTCGAATAGGACGTAAAATGGAATTATGTGACATAAATGTCTATCTTATGACAAATAGATCGTCTTGGCAATGTAGATGCTACAAACTATATTGTATTTATTACAAATCTCATTATAGAAAAACTTATAAAGTTCTTTATATTCACTTTATTTTTCAGATCATTCATTTTAATATATATATATATGCATATTTTTTAACGTAAGTCAATTGGAATAATTCATTGTTTAGCTTGATTTCAAGATGACCTTGACGATAGAGAAATCAAATCTTTGACTAAGCAATTACGCTTTAATTTAAAATGAGAGTTATTACTTGATTATTCGTCATAGAGCTTATATTAAAATTATCATTTGTTTATGAAACATATGAAAGAGAGAGAAAGAGAAAGAGAAAGAGAAAGAGAGAGAAAGAGAGAGGATGGGAATAAAATCTAGACACAATGACCGTATTGTACTAAATAATTTTGAACCCGTTCCAGATAAAACGTTCTCAAATTATATGCTACTAGTTTTCAAAGTTATATTACTAGTTGGCACTCTCCTAACGTGACTCATAGTTTCAGCTCGTATATCCCCCATTAACTATTAAAACGTAATGACATATCCATCCCATTTCTTTAGCATTACACTTTCGATTTTAATATCCGTAACACGGTATAGTTTGAAAGGCGTACTTACCCACTTCCAAGAAATATTTCTGAGATTTTGTGAATCATGCACGAATTAAAATTAATCGTATCGCGTTCCTGATATCTTTCAAAATTTTTCTTTTTCGAATTCGGAGCGAATGAAAAACGAAATGCATGAGAAGAAACTTTAAGACGTCCATAGAAATTGAATGAAAAGTTTCCTGTTTCGAAATAAAAAAAAATATATATATATATATATATATATATATATATATATATATATATATGAAAAATGTAAATCTCTTTTCGATTTCGCGATATGCGTCAATTCCAAACGGATGTAATATATTATTTCTACGAATGCAAAACGACAACGAATTGCATCGGCATTATTTATCGATTAACGTTATTATAAATCTTCAATATAGATTTTACGTTTCGTTATATCTACATACATATCAAAATTCTTCAAATCGATTGCTAATTATAAGAAAATATTTCTACAAACGATTAAATTCGAATTTGAATATATTTTCTTGTCTCTTTAAATGGTTTATTTGATAGAAATTCACAAGTCGTGTTGTTAACAAGCATATAAATTATGATTCTAACGATAAATCGGTAAGGGCTTTTCTCTTTCGAATCGGTATAGTCGCTGCGTGCCAAATACAGGCGACACAATCTATTATAGCTGTCAAATTCGAAACGACAATTTATTAATCATGAGATATCGTGTTAAGTAGAAACGCGAGAAAACTTTGCAATATGTCACCGGAGAATAGATAAAACGAGAAAATTTTAAATTACAATATATAATCATTAGATGGAATATTCATTATTTTGAAAAAAAGAAAAAAAAGAAAAAATATTCCCACGATATCGCAAGTTTCAAAGGTAGAATCGGGAAAAGAGAAAAGAGGAATCGTTTTAACGAAACGAAAACGCTAACGATTAAATGACTTTCACGCGTAATCTCTTCGTCAAGGATGAACGATCGGGGCAATATCCTGTGAGAAGTGTTCACGTAACTTCTAAAGTTTTTCCTTTCTATTATTTTAACGCGCCTAAAGAACTGAAAATAATAATGATCGTTTAATTCCAAGATATTTCATGCAAAGGCATATCATTATTTTCTTTCATATCTAAATTTTATATCTAAAAATATTTCATATGTAAATATACAACATTAGATTGAATTTATTGAAAATTTTTATTGAAAATTACTATTATCGATCAATCCAATTCAATATTATACTAATAAATACGACCCAATACGATATTATTACAATTTTGTTTATTTACATATAAAATACGACATGACTTATTTACCGAATAAATAAAATATTAATAAACCCAAGTCAATAAAATATTATTATGCAGTATACTATACTGCTGTTTATATATAAAATACTACTAAAACCAACATTACTTATTGGCCAATCCAACACTTTACAATAGGATCGAATAAAAATTATTTCCTATCTAAATAATTATCTAAACAAAATAAAAGGACATTTATTTTTACTAGAGTTATATCAACGTTTCGTTATTGGGTCAATGAGCTTTTTCATTTGCTGATCTGTTATCCATTTCGAGCAAACGTCAAGGATAATACGAGGCAACGTCCTACGTGACTTATGTAACGTACGGCTCACCGCGACCGTGAATATATCGATCTCTCGCTTATCGTCACTCTCTCTTACGTCGCACCTTCCCCCCTCTCTCTCTCTCTCTTTTAAATGAAAGATCGATGCTTGCTTCAATCGAAATTACTGAACGTTCTTACGTAACATCTGAAGTTAGAGTTGTTCATCGTCGAACGTTTCTGAACTCCATGGATCACCATTCTCCATGGATCGAAAATTATCATTACGAAAGATCATATGACAAAAGTGAGCAAAATAAATTGCTTTCGCAAAGAGTATGGGAAATCAACTAAATGACTCGTATCTTCTGAAAGACTACGTAACATAATGACGAGTCAATACTTATTTTAAATATTGGATATGAATGAAAAATTGAAATATGATAAATTTCATAGGTACATATATTTTATCTTGCAATTTATTATATTTTCATTTATTTGAAATTCTTATTATATTCTTTAAAAATGTTGAAAATAAATTTACTCAATTTTCCCTTACGCATGTTTATCAATTTCTTAATATCTGAATTTGTAATAATTTTGTCCAACATTTTTTAATGTACCTATTTTATTTTTCGTGAAATGAAATAATCATAAACAGTAAAGTTAAAAATATATTAACGTTCAATATGTGAATTATCAACATTTTTTCTCAATTATATGATCGTTTCAGATTATAGGATTTAATAAAAAATTATATGATACAAATAATTACAATGTTCAATATTCACAAGATTGGCCGTCTTGTTGTAAGATGTGAAACGTAATAAGAGACGTGAAAGATTTGTACGAAAAATCACAAAAATGCATTTTCCTTTATCGAATTCTCTTGAATTCCTTGAGTTATGAAGAAAACATGATTATAATATGCAACGCTAAGAGAGCAGCGATTATTTTTGGTTAGGTAAAGGAGGTCTAAACTAAACAAGTCGAAGCTCTCCCGCATGAACACATGCGCGCAACAGAGAAAGATAGTAAGAGAGAGAGAGAGAGAGAGAGAGAGAGAGAGAGAGAGAGAGAGAGAGAGAAAGGGAAAGAGAGGGAGAGAAACAGAAAGAGAATGATAAAGAGAATAGCACGCACTTGGTTTCAGTTCTTCCGTCTCGAATTTTATGTCGTCTAACTCTACAAGATCACGGCATGATTCATCAGACGATATAGGAATAGCGCGTTTGGTTTATAAAACTTATAGGAAAACTTTTCTTTCGTTCTCCATAAAAGTGACGTTCTATCGTTCCCGTAAAACAAAAATATTTCATACTTGGGCTATCGTTCGAAATATACAGGTATATATTTGAGAAAGTGAAATGTCAAATCCTTGGATTAGGCTCGTGAAATTGTAAATTATCTACTCTAGAAGTGTACGCGTTACAATCAGAAAATACTTCCGTCAGTCTTATGCATAATTGGTAAATGATCGCCGTTTTAAATGAGAAACTTTTAAGTATGCACACGTGTTGCCTCCAAATATGGATAAAGCAGACATATAAGAAAGATAACCATTAAAGAACGAAAGAATATTATATGTAACTATATTCGTAAGCTTGCGAGATACGATTAATATCTTTGTTCTGTCTTATACAATGATAAATATTCATGTACATAAGTTTCATCGTGTATTCATAAATCGAATAAGGATGTATTTTCGAAAGTTTTCTGTATATAGTCTCAAATATATAAATAATTAATGAATTTTAATTATTAAATCTTATTTATAAAATAGAGAGAGAAAGAAAGAGATAGAGAGAGAGAGGGAGAGAAATGATTTGTAAACAAATAATACAAAACAACATGTAAGTTAAATGTAATTATTTTAAGATTATATCTTTTTTTTTCATTTAAAATGATAAACGACAATTCCTTACGAAAATATGTCGAGACGTTACGATCTCGGCATCTGCAGTACTCGCGAGAGGGTGAACCATCGTCGACAACGAGCAGAAATAGAACGTATGTGTGTGAATTTCGCGAAATGTGAAATAAGTACGATATTGCGACCCAAGGACCGAGGAGTCCATTAAAAATTAGAGAAATTCTGAAAGCAAAATAAGATCAAACTTTCGAAATAAGAATCTAATAGGAAAGAATTGTTCACTCGAATGATCACATGTTTTATATTAATCCATGGTAAATTAGATATGCGTAGTTATGTAGTAGTTATTAAGTTGATTGGAAATAAAAAAAAAATTTATTCGACATAAATCGAAAAATTAATCATTACAAAATTGTAAACGAAGTCACTATCATTAATAAAATTGGAAATTATTTATAACTCCATCAAGATAAATTTCTCATATGTAGTAATCATTTTTTATTTAGTTTGATGAGTACCATATGTATCCTTTAAATTCAAAATCCTTCATTTCGACACCTTTATCTCGAAACTCTATCATTTAACAAAAAGTCAATTAAATGATTATCAAGAGAAATCTTGAAAAAAAACACATTATCATAGTCATATAAGTTAACAAACTTCATTATTTTTTCTTAATGTCTATTCTATCTTTCTATTCTTGAATATGGAATATTTTAGCTCAATATGAATTCCGTATAATCAACATTTCGTCATACATACATATATATATATATATATATATATAAATCGTGTCTTGTGATGAATCGATCCTTCCTAAAGTAGTTCAATCTTCATCGTATAAGAGATACTGCCAAGAAGGGAAAAATACATATAAAGAAGGATAACGTCAAATATATATATATATATATATATATATATATATATATATATATATATATATATATATATATACAAATATAAAATATGTAGAACGTTCGTAAACGTGAGGGTGCGCGATGTTGCGAGAAATTTCGTATCGCTTGAATAACTTTGGAATGGTCGAAGTAATGCATTGAAAGGAACGCGTTTGGATTGCATCGAATTGCGTCATAAATCGACGATATTCTACCAGACAATCATATTTCTACTTTACATAAAGAGACAGAATATCGTATCATTTATACTTGATTTCGTGTTGATTGTTAATGGGACGATCGAGGAAGGGCAATGTTATACTTATGAGAGAGCTTCGTTGAAAACGGATACACCCAACGGCTGATTAATTGATACTATATATAAACTGTGCGTAATAATACGCGGGCGACCGTAGTTCATCGGCACGCAGAGTATACATGTGATTTTCCTCAAAGGCATAGAATACTCGTCTAACGCATGCTTTGCAATTTGTTAGATACGCTAAGAGAAAATAAAAATAAGAAAAAGGAAAGAAATTAATCGTTTCTTTTTTTTTCAATCTATATCTTCTAATTGTCTTAACCAATCTTTTTCTTCTTTCTTTTTTATCTATATTTGTAATCATACGATTGTAATTCGATCAGTTTAATTGCCAACCATGTTATCATGATTTTTCATCTTTTCATCGTAACTTTGTAACGTGATTAAGCAATCATTACATACATATTAACATCGATTAATGGCATATGTTAAATAGATATTTTTTTTATATCTACAAAATATGAAAATTGTTCGCTTATACGCTTATCGTCTACATTGAAATAACGCACCTTGTCTTTTTTTTTCTCTTTACGCTAACGTCATAATTAATATCACGATAAAAAATCATAAAAACAAGAAATTGTTCAGAGTATTTATTGATTTATTCACAACTTGTCTTCCATTATTTCGTTAAATACTTTTCAAATTTGTTAAATTTTTATTTACCATTTATATGATATATCATTCGAAATTTTTTTTCTCTCTTCCTCTCTCTCTCTCTCTCTCTCTCTTTCTCTCTCTTTCCTATTATTATTATATATATGTATAATATTCATCTATCAACTTAAGATTATACCCTCTAACTTTGTATTATTAAAATTCATATAGAACTTCGTATAGATTTACTTTCTTCCCATCACTAATGCATCTCTACTTTTATGTCTATGTCCTCTGAAAGATTTATAGGTACTTATAAAAATGCTGTCTGTTCTAATAAAAAATAATATCTACTCTCATATCATATTCGGTTACAAGATTTATTTTCTCCGTTACAGTGTATCATGAGTTTTATAAAAATAGATATCGTCAATATCGAAAAGAATCCGAAGGTGAAAAGATGAAAGGACAGTAAAAGAGAAAAAGTAAAAAAAGAAACGATCCCGTATTGGTATTGCATAACAGTATGTATACGGGAGCGTACGAGAGTTATCAGAAACCTCCGGTCCATTATGCAATGAAGGAGACGCAGCTAACAAAGAATCGAGGGCGTTATTACGACAATGTAGAAGTACATCGCGGAATTTGATCTTTGCTTGCGACAGCCTGCAAACGACGTCGATTATCTTCGCTTTCGATCTATTGTATCGAATCGGTGACGAAGAAAAGATAGACTTTTTTTCTCTATGAGATCATCAAAGAAAGCGTATAAAGAAACGAGTTTTTTTTTATAATTCTAATACAATGTTAACTCAATAAACAAGAGCTTTAGTTGATCGATAAATAAATAGAATAATCAAATAGAAAGTATAATACAAAGTATATATACTAACGATTTGTATACTTGTATAAAGAATAATAAAAACTTTTATTGTTCATTCAGTATCTTCTTGTTGAAAAGTAGCCTCGTCAAAGAGAGAGAGAGAGAGAGAGAGAAAGAGAGAAAAGAGTTCATTGCCATAAAGGAAAATCTCTGTGTACATGAAATATAATCATAATATAGAAGATAAAATTGATACATGATAAACAAATTTTTTTTTTCATGACAAATTTACTACCATTATTATATAACAATTAAAAAGATAATTCCATTAAAGTAATTATTATTTCCCATAGTTTTACGCAAAATATTGAACCGTTTTACTTCGATATTGAATATCAATGGATTAAAATTTATATGATGATTGATCTATTAAAGATTACAATTAATAAAAAATCGCTTATAATAACATGAGAATTACCTTAATCGAGAATTTAATTATTAATCAGAATTGACAATGAAATATTTAACTCTCGATCAATAATCCAATCGATCATAAAATGAATTGAATATTGTCTAGCATATAGAAACCTTTTCGTTCCTTATCCTTTCTATTTCTTTGAACGCCGAAGAAAAGAGCATTGAGTTCTCATTGTGCGTTGTAGGTTACCTTGAAATAATAATAACATAATTGTTTTTTATCGTTGTATTAACAACAATTGTGTTTTTAGCACATATCGTCATTATTAATTACCGTCGATATTAACGAGCCTTAACGTAAAGGAAGAAATTAAAAATTAGAGAAGAAGATGAAGAAGAAAGAGAGAGAGAGAGAGAGAGGGAGAGAAATAGAGAGAAGAAGAAAAGTCGGGCTCCGCTTTCGCGGGAATGCATATCCTGGTGTAGATTTCGTAATGGCCGATCGGCGGGTTCGTCTATGAGGTCGTGTCAGTTCGTGCACCTACTCGCGGTTAACCACACGTAAACCGTCGGCATAATGCACGCCGACGATTTCGTCACTGGTGCCTCGACGCCCGACAATAGAAATGCGCATGAAAGGTTACGTACTTGCTACAACGTGTTTGCAGCGCGTATTTGGGTGGGGATGGAGAAAAGGAGAGGGTGGTATAGAGAAAAAGAGAGAGAGAGAGAGAGAGAGAGATAAGTTAGAGTTATGAAATACGGGGCAGGGCACACCGTGCAACTGCATCGTTCGTAAAAAAAAAACAACATCAATACATAAGGCAAGAGAAGAACTCTCTTGCTATCCTTTGAGATCGTCCTACTCACGAAACGATTTTCATGAGTCTCGAACGACGATCATCGCCTATTGTTTCTTCGCACGACTCCAATCACGTCTTTCCGCATATTATGAAACTTTGAGAAACGAGGATTTTGCCCGATATTAGAGTGGAAACATCATGGACGATCAAAATGAAAAAGGAAAATAATCAAAGATTCGAAATCTTTAGCAATTATTTTTGACTTGAGAATATTAGGGAATAATATTTTTTATCGTTCTTTCGATCTCATCTGTTCTTTTCCTTTTTTTTTTTTTTTTCTTTGACGATGGTAAGAGAGATTAATAATTCTTCTTAATCAATTTTTGAAAAATTTGTCAAGCTTAGTAATAATTTGTATTTTATTTTTCGTTCAATCCTATTGATAAATATGTTGAAGAAATTATGTTATAGCGTTAGAAAAATAATATTTTACCTCTCGACACGATTCGTACAAATGGGCCTCGTGACAAACAGGCCTCTTAGGTAAGACAAAATGTGCGCTATCGTTTATTAACGCCATTATGTACCTCGATTGCGGTACTTCGCTCACAGAAACTAATGCTTTCGTCTTCGAGATTCGTATTGCGAGATTCGATTGTGCAAGACGATAACGACTAAGAGAAGTATTTCTAAATAACGATCGTAATGTCTGTCGTCTTCTAATTTAAGATGGCAAAATTCGTTCTAGATATCGTTAATAATTTTACCTCAACGGAACGTTGATTATTTCACTGGTATGAAATCTTAATACGATACCCGTACATCTTTGGAGCTGACATTTACGAAAGAAAAATATTGCTGTCAATCAACGATCATTGATGATAATTTCTCTATAGAAGAAAGATAGAAAAATGTTTTTACAGGCCCATAATATGCATCTATAGCAATGAAGTTATCTCTCTATGAAAGATTTAAAAAAAGAAATAAGTTAAGACTATTTTTATACGTTAGAAACGATGACACGTTTGTTCGTATAATACTATCATGGGGAAGAAGTAGAAGGAGAAAATACATTCTAATTTTAACGAAACGCCATACGGTATTATATAAATTATTTGCTTCTCATAAATCCAGAGGTTTACGAGGGCTTAGCTGGCAGAAAAATAGTTGTTACAGGCGTGGTACTAATTCTGACACGAACCATCCTTTTCGTACTTTTATCTTTCTCAGGAAAGGTTTGTTTGTCGAATACGACTCGAAGATCAAGAGAAAACAGGATTTCTTCACGATAGGAATCACGTGCACATACTTTGAAGGGATAAAAGAAGCCGATGATGTTATTTTAGACGCGATTGCGACTTCTTTCGACTTCAGAAATAATATGTAATAGTTGATTCGATCAAATGAAAAGGAATAAATAACTCTAAACAAAAAATATCGATCCTTATAACTTATAAGAATATTGACCAATAATTATACCATTCAACATTGCACTGTTTAATTCCATATGATAATTCATTAATACTAGTACCAGTATATAATAAATATTAATTAGATATTATTTATCTAAATTTCAATCTTTTATACATGCAAATGTTCTTAACTTGTTTGGGTGACATTTTTATTTGAAATATCTTATAATTATACTATTTTTTTTTTTTATAATTATACTGTTATTTGAAATATCTTATAATTATATTATTTTATTTGGATCAAATTTTTATTTGAAATACCTTATAATTATACGGTAGAATATTAGTACTAAGAAGTCGAGGTATATAAGCACAGGGAAAGGCGACTTTTTGGCTGACCGTGACCCGCTTCGAATTATATAAGCCATATATCCGAAGGCAAGATACATACATATACAGGGTGGAACACTTAAACTTTCTGAAAAATTATAATTTGTAAGTATAATTTTATATATACACACATATATGTGTATATACTTTTCTCCTTAAAATCATTTCTTATTAGAAACATATTTCATTTATTGATAAACAAGATAAAATATACAGATATCTTTATTTAAATCATCCACCCTATATATATATATATATATATATATATATATATATATATATATATATATGTACATATGTAGAATTATATACATATGTACATATGTCGAACGAGAGACGCATCGAACTCGTCTTGGTTGAGAAAGAAAGGGAAAGAGGAACGTTGAGGTGAACACCCAGACAAGGTCAGAGAGCCGGTCGCGAGACTGATCCAGCCTTCGGGATGCAGTCACGATGCACACTGCATGCTATGTTGCATTGCTCTTTTTTAAGCCCTCTCCTTGTTTCTTTTTCTTTATTTTCTGTTTGAAAACTCGCTGAGTCTCGAGGTCTCTGCTGCAGTTCTTTGTTTCGACAGAATTCCAAGAAACTTAAATAAATTCAGAACTTAAATAATTATCGTACATTGTTACGGTTATATGATCATTTCTATTATAATTCCATAATTAAGATCCATAAATAATCAGACATAATCTATATACTTATAAATATACTTCACTCTATATATCAATAACTATACTAATTATAAAAGTAAATTTAATCTTGAATCAACGAGCATGTTTATAAAAGTTCCAATATTAATTTATTTTATCTTTCATATAATGTTAGACTGGTAAAGTCGATTCCAAGAATAAGACTTTTAACTTCCACGCATGAAATTATCGATAACCCTCTTTAAAGAATTACATAATAATCCGTACAAGAGATGGTCATTATAAGTGGCGGTAATAAATGGAGAGGGACGATAATTGGTATAATAATGAAAAACGTACGACGTCTTAAGAAATTAATTCCCTACGGGTGAAAGACTTAGTTACGACACTTTACATTCGGGAGACCGACGCGGAATGCGCCTACACGTAATACGCAAGAAAATTATGAACCATAATGGCAAAAATGCGTCATGAGGTAATCGCTCAAGTGAAAGAAGAAGAACAGAAAAAAAGAAAAGTTATCATCATAGTATCTCGAGCGATATTTGACATAGATGCCAATCGATGACGAGTATCGAAAGTATTGTTAAATTTGAACGATATTTATTAAAATAAAAAATTCAATTCAATATCTTGAGATGAAAATAAATAAAGAAAAAAATTATTGAACTTTAACAAAGATTATAATAAATAACATATACAGTTACCAATACGATTTTCGAAATAATATCAATCGAATAATACATTTATAAATGTGCAATTGATTTCAACGTTAATTAGATGAAATTACGTAATTAATTCGATTTCTCGTCATACTCCATTCACTTTTCACCTAGCTGGAGGATAATATCTGTGAACAACAATTAATTTTGAGAGAAACGGCAACGACAATACATAGGTAAACGTAGGTGTAACGTAATCAATACATACATACATACATACATAGGTAGTAGATACATATACATTACTTAATTGGAACTTGTAAAGTCAATGCACGGATTTGTCCTGAGATTCTTTAATCTCACAAGCTTACGTAATACAATCCAATTTAAACTCGCACGTTCGTTCGTTCGTTCGTCGTTCGTTCTCTCATTCATTCGTTTTGTTCCTTCTTCTGCTCGTTTTCGATACCCGTTTATGCTCCGTACTCGTTAGCTGTACTCTGTAAATACACTCGATCCTACCTATTCTTAAAAATCAACCAATACGATCGCTATGTTAATGATTGAATGATGAAAAACAACACGAAATGGTTATATTGCCTTTTTATACGCCAATAGTCTGTCACGCAGATCGTTTGACATTTTTTATCATTTAACTCTATACGATTAATTAATTATGAACTCGACAATCACGTTACGGATCAGCTTAAAAATGCGTTTCGTCCTTTTTTCAAATGATTTCAAACCCCTTACACATATTCCAGAACAATCTGTATTGATATATTTTAAGACGATATAAATCTAAAAAATCATACTTATTTTTTTTAAGCTTCATAATAAGTTCTCAATTATTTTATCAAATTGATTAACTTTTTCTTGCCCGTTAATTTACTAATGAAACATTCATGTATAAAGTTGTTCGGTTTTATTTAATCCGTTCTTCCGCTTAAAAATTTATAATCGCGCAATACATTGAAATAGAAACAGTGACGAATGTATTGTTGGCGAAGAAAAAAAAAAAGAAGGAATAACATAAATTTTATTTTTTATTCGAGCGATCTTGAATAATATATTTCTTCGAAATAATTCGTTTGCGTACAATCGATCGTTTATAAGCAAGCTCATCGTTACGTATGCTCATAAGATATTGCATATTCACTAAATAATTATTACTCATTATATAACAGAATATTATATCCACATAAAATTTTAATAATTCCTTTCGAATCGAATGCATTACATTAACACGTTTGTAAATTGAATCATACCTTGTTAGATTCGAATCTGCAGGATTTCATATAATATTTTTTTATGTTGGAAACGATGATGCAAATATTCTTCTAATTATTCCTCAAGCTCTGTTTCGAATATTGCCAAAGAATACCGCTGAGTATTAGATTTGTATTTTAACCATGATCAGTCTGTATTAATCCATGTACCTTTCCTCGTGACATCGTAAAATGATTAATCGTTCCTAAGCTAATTAGTTTCTTATCTGTGTACAGATAAAGTAAACGCATATTTTAGATTCTTTCTCTCTCTCTCTCTCTCTCTCTCTCTCTCTCTCTATCTGAATACTATAATATGCTAATAATAAGTTATATACTCGCAAAAGGTAGATATAAAAATTGTGTACACAATTCTCCTATTGGCTCAATTTCTTTGCAAATAAAATCTCTCGTCAACAAGGCTATTAGAAAAGTTATACATAGGTAATGATCATCGATGAGCAACGAGCCGATGAAATTCAAAGAAAACCGTTACAACGAGGACGTACACGTAATCTTCTTCACTTATGTAACTTAATATATGTACGAAAACCAATTGACTTTGAACCGAATATTCGAAAAATGCCGTCCTTTCTCATTAAAAGAAGGATTGAACGAATCGAATAAAAAAATATCTATATTGTTAAGTATAACTTTAGAGTACGATTTAAAGAAAAAAGGAAAGGACGATAAAACAGAAAAGCGAATAAACGACTATATATATATATATATATATATATATATATATATATATATTCGTTCAAAATAAAAAGCAAAGTAATTAAAGCCCAATAGAAAATAATGCGCTTGTCTATAAGCAAGTTACTAACGCGTATCGATTTGATCTTACTCTATTATGACATAAACGCCGTTTATATAAAAGCGTCGAGTTTATATAATGTTTCAAATACACGTGACTTTTGTGCAGGAGCGAATACGTTCACGCGACTGCAAACTTGGATCGTTATTACGCCGATACTACGTTGTATTCTCGATGAAATTGATCGTTCGTTATCTGTGCTGAGATATCTGGAAAGAAATAAAAAAGTTGTCCAAGCATTTTTACATGCCTATCTTTATAAATAAAAGTTGAGAATTGTATGAAAAGACGTTCGTGAAAAACACATTCGGAAATTATCGCAGTAAACTCGTATCGAATCGTTGACTTGTATCACTTCGATACATTTCTTAAGCAAGGAGTTAAGGCGGATAAGTTATAGCCTGTAAATCACACGTAAAACCCTAGACTGTGCGTACTCAGCCACCCACCGTAACAACTGGCATATATTTCATGAACGGTAAGACGATATCACGATGAAACCACAGATTGTTTCTCTACAACTGTTAAAACCTTGTCCCCGGTCTTGTAAGTGCATCTCACATGTACGAGTATATATATATATATGTATGTATGTACATATATATCTGTGTGTTCCACTTTCCAAGCTCGGCCAAGATTCTAATTGTTCTCTTTTGCCCCACACTGAATCAAAAGACGATTATTTGGAAAACAGTGAGATTTCGAAAATGCATGAGCCAGAAAGTGAACAAAACGTTTCAAGAACACGATGTTCGTAAATACGATTCTTCGTTTACTCAAAACGAAATTTAAAGAAGCATGGTTGTTTGCCAAAAACTAAATCCACGACTGATCTTTACTAAGGTCTACAAAAATTTTATTTATTTATTACGACTGCATCGAAAACGAACAAGGTAAAACTATTATATACTATAATCCTATCACGATGTATATACAATATATATACATATATATATATATGTGTGTATCGTGTTTTTATGTAATTTAATATTCAATGCGATTATTGATTTTGATGATATCGAGGGGCACGCATTGTTTATACGAAGAAAATACATAAGCGTCTCATATGATTAGACTGATTTTATGCATGTAATTCCGTATTTACGTTCGTAATGACGCATTTTAGTGACGTGAGAATAAACGTGTTAAAAGAAAATAAGAAATAGAAAAGAGAAACATACTTCTTGTAAAAACTCCAATAGATTTTTACCGTTTGTCATAAATAACGGGAAAAAAAACGCATAGAAATTAGCAGTATACAATGAACGGGACAGGTAAACATAATCGCAGCGTAAGTTCTGCGAGTAGCACAATCACCTCCGAAGAATATGATTTTGACGAAGCACCTTGTCATTACTTATTTCATTCCCGGCACGATAATGCGACACTTGGTCGTTGGTTTTTACATGAGTGCAGTGACATAACTTATATTTACAAATCGCGATATATAGATACTATGATGCTAAAAGAGAAATAGAAAGAAATAGAACAAATGTATAATTATACTACGATGTGACAATTGAAAAATAAAAACAAATAATATAAAGAAAAATAAAGAGAGTCACAAAATTAAAAAGAGTTATAATAACTCGATGTAATTAAAAGTAAAATAAAAGAAATCAAAGAAGACAGATTTAATAAATGTTTAAAATTGATGAGAATAAGAAGCGATTAGAATGATATAATATAATGAAAATATAAAAGAAAAAGAACGCAATGGGATCTATTATTTGTAAGAAATATCAAAGGTAAACACATAAGACGAGCTAACGAACGAATAGATATAGATCAAATGAGGATGAGAAGAGAGATAAATAGAAGAAACTACTTTAACAGAATATCCGATTACATAAGCCACGTGCTCCGATTCTCTTAAGCACGAAGTAAGCAACGATTTGCCGCATGTCGTATTTCCACAAGTCTTTCCACCTACATACGCGTATATAAAAGCGTAGACTCTCACGTGCGTACGGCACACGCACGTTGCCGTTATGTAAGGCTTAGATAGGTCTACTAGACTCCTTACTTCCTAAGTTTATGCCGAGAACCGATCTGAACATAGTCGATGACGAGAGAGCTGCTACTCGTCTCAAAGAGCAGCACGTGATTAGCCTATTTTCTCAAAGAATCAACCTGGAAAGAGATGTTACTTTGACCTATATATAAGATCAGTTTGACTTAGATCATATAAAAAATGATAAATGTAAAAGATTATGCAAGATCGATGATTACCACTCTTTATCGTTCTTTGTCCAATCACGTATAATATTGTACAACGAGCCAGTATCTCATTATCTTTCTAAACATTCAAAGAAATCCAAGGAATTATTAAAAATGTCGTCAATATTATTTTTTTAAAGACTTCATATGTGCATTAGGTATTTCGTTCAATACAAAAGGAGAAAAAAAAAGGAAAAAAAAAAAGAAAAAAAATGTAAGTTTGTTTCAAATATACGATCATTTTTATGAAGCTATGATATTTTTAAATCGATACACTTTCAGATTTTTCTCACTATGTATAATCTGTTGAAGAATGTGTATAAGAACATGCACTCTTAAGTAACATAGTTTTTACATTTCTGTTAGAAAGACTTCGCCTTGTGAAATAAGCGATTGAATTAATCGATACCAGTACCATGTATGTACATATTTATCGTTTCTTGCGTCGTACTCTTTCCACAATGTATTCGAGATTACTTTGTCTCCCAATGAATGACAATATTGTAACAATTATCAACGATAAACGGTTAATGTACATATTGTATGTTCATCTGCTGGAACGTTTTCCTTTCCAATTATCAATAAAGCTCATCAATTTATATACATTTTCTAAGTATAATCGAAAAATTAAAGTTAAGATTTTCGTTTAAACTAAAATTTGATAAAGTCAAATTTTTGATAAAATCAATAAATCAATATTTCTAAGAATAAATCCAATAAGAAATTGAAATTTTTTTTGTACGTCGGTATTATCATATAGAAAAAGTATTTAAAATATTGGAAACGAAATAACGCGTTTAATCTTCATTCCTAATGGCGAAGATTTTTAAAGGGAATAAAAAACATTTCGAGAAATAACTCAAACATCTTTTGATATTCGCTGTCGAACATATTCTTCTATACTGAACTTTCACGTAAAAAGAAATGTTTCGTGAAATAATCTCACACCGTCCCTGAATCTAACATGAGCCGTACGTAACGTTTCGTTACATCACACGTTTATGTATAATAGCACGTAAACCAAAAACCAATTCGTCTTTAACGAAAAGCTCGTAAGAATTATATATTTAAAGTTACACGTATAGTCTACGAAACGAAACAAAAATATAAATGTATGATATCATCACTGTTTAATGATAAATACTACGAATTCGAAAAGTTTATTATATAACACGTACCAACTAGAAACGTCCAAACGATTATACTAATACTATAAACAACGCCGATATGATCGTCATTTATGAAGGAATACGAATGAATATTATATAATCAAAGTTTGATTCTTGAAAATACGCTAAAATGATAATGCACTTCTTTCATTCGTGGTCTTCTTAAAACTCGCTTGTTTCAATTTATGTCTGTGTAGTCATCGGGTATCACCGATAGCACGTGTAATCGTGCACTGCTATCTCCCTCTCTCTCTCTCTCTCTCTCTCTCTTTCTATCTCTATCTTTATATCTATCTCTGTCTTTATATCTATCTTTCTTCCTCATATGCTCTCTAACTCACTATCGCGTCAATTCACTCTCATTCATTATATAAAGCTTCCCCAGTGTTTACCGAGAGCGTACTTTATTTATAGTCACACCACTATTCTTTATACGATACTTACGATTCGTGAACCAACGAAGACACTTCATCGCGGCATTTTTAAATCATTGGAGATAAACTTCGTCACAGATGCTTCTTTTATTCTCGATAGTTGAAATCAAGTTCAAACTATTAAACATATGTAGACGATCGATTTTAAATCTATATATACTCAACAATCGTATATAGTCAAATAATCGTGATTAACCTTTAAGTGTGTATTTTTTTCTTTTTTTTTTCTTTTTTTACGAAATTACAACATATTAATAAATGTAATATAATTCAATGCACATATGAAATTATGAAATTTCATGAAAAAATATATTTCCGCTTTAATATTTACGAATAATAGTATAGTATTTTCTCTTTAACAATTTCAAAAAAAAACAAACAGAAAAATTAATAAGAATTGAGATAATTAGGATGTGTTATTACTGAGTTAATAAAGATTTTTTTCCATAGAAAAATTTGATTAAGTGATCTTGTATACAGTTCAAACTTATTCGTCGTATTATTATAATAACCATTCCATTTCCTTAAAAAAAATTTCTCTTTTGTATTATCTCATTTGGAAATATTTTTCAACTGATTGATGCTTCGAATACTTTGCTCTCTGGATGAAACTACTAGCCGATTGTGAAGTGCTAAGCGCATTATCGTCGAAACGTTTGTAGAAAATAAAATATATATATATATATATATATATATATATATATATATATATATATATATACCAAGATGAAAATAACGTCTATCTCACGCGAGAAGAATAAATAAGTACGGTATAAAATCCTCATAGGAATGTTTTACGTTTTATCAGGCAAACTCCTCGTTGTGTTTTCTAATCAAATCGTCAGAATCTCAGACATTAAAAAATATTCTTTTATTTTTTTCTTTTTTTCGAAAAAGAGAGTTTTTGTTTTCTCGATGATACAATCGCAAATGATTTTACGTCCTCTATGGAAGCCTATTGACGAAAGAGGGTTTATATAACTGTAGTGACTAAAGTCATTCCTCGAAGCGGTACTAACCACATTTTTGTAAAGCCGTACGACCTTAAGCTCAAAGTCGTAGAGATGTCAACGCATCTTTTGGTTGAAGAAGAAGAAGAAGAAAAGATATAAAAATAAAATCAACTTCAAAAATATGAAATTACATCGAATGATTAATAAAAGTTTCAGAGAATACAAAAATACGAGGATTAACGTATCTCGAAATTCATGAAAATCGACGTATGAGAAGCTGCATCGAGATACGAATATAATCTCAAATAAATATCGTCTTACTTATTTTGATAAATATCATTTGAAGAAATCAATCGAACTCTCAAAACAAAGTATCGATTTCCGATTTTAAAACAGTCGTAAAAGAATCTACATACGTTATATCAACGGTTATATACTATAAATAATTTCGATGACTCGCTTTTAAATTGAATAAATACCGATAACTTGATCAAGGTTATTTATTATTCTTGTGTGACATACGTCTCGGTGTTGTACATTTAACTAATTGAAAAATTATTATATATATATATATATATAATATTAAATATATATATTATTAAATATATATATTATTAAATATATATATATAATATATTTATATAAAATAGAATTGTAATGAAAAGTCTCATTGTAATGATAGATGTAATGACGTCTAGACGATGACACATAAACGAAACTACTATATCTTTCTCTTTCACTTAATCCATGCGTAAAACTTTTACGTAACGGTAAGATACGTCGTATTTCGATAATTAACAATTTGTTTTGCGATCGACAAAGGTGACTCTTTGTTCGACACAAATACCTTACGTAAGCAGATAAACGTCTATATGCAAGCATATAGAAAAGATTAGGTTCTTTCAAATTTTATTTTTATTTTTCGAATGGCTGTTTTCAATATGCTCGTACGAGTATCTCTATCTTTTGACAAACACGATCACACAGTTAAGTTTTTCGAGCGAAAATGCTTTTGATTCATAATTGATAAATATATCTCATTTGTATACATTGCTCCTTATGCATCTTTAATAAACAGCGAAAAAATAAAGCATGGAAGCGATAATAATTCGAGCTCGCTTTAAATTGTAAATATTTCTCCTTATAATATCGAAAACGTCAACATTTTTCCAAGAATACTATCATATCTTTAATAAAGATATGATAATTAATAAAAAAAAAAAAAGAAAAAAAAAAGCAAGAAAGAAAAAAAACATTCTTTTAAGGTAGAAAAATGTTCACGGAAAGACACATATAATAGTTCGTTTATTATTGCATCGTTGCAGAAGAATAATTATAACGCAATGTATCCAGAAATTTGGAGAATTATATAATTGAAATATTGTTTGAATGTTCTTAACAAAGAAAATAAACAAATATTAATATATTATATTTTAATTTGATACGAAAAATAAAGATTTCCCGAGTACTCGGTGCATTATAAAAATAAATAAGGTCTAATTAAATGTATCAATATCGTATCGATATACTGTGCATAAATGCAAGGAGCTCGAAACAGTAAGCAATCCGTTCGGAGAAACGAACTCTGATTATCTAAGGACGCGACAGCGGGGTCATTGACAAGAGTTAAGCCAGATGGAGCTATGGCCTCTCCGAGGCCAAGCGTAAAGATGGAACGGTGTCTCTTTTTGTTAGGATCAATCGATTTCCAAAAATAAAAGCGTATCGGAATATATAGAGCGAGGTATTGTTATTTTTTGTGGTTGATCCTATGGTCGGATAGTTTTTATTTAAAATGGGTTAAAAGGTTGTAACGCGGGAGGGTGGCGTCGTGACACCGAACGACACTGCTCATGCTCCGTAAAAGCAAGCCTGCTAAGAGCCCGGAGAGTCGAGGCTCGTTTGTGAAAGGATCGATCGATCCAATCGGAATTCGACTCGTTATCGTAACATTTTGCATAACGATAAGCTTTTCTCAGTATATAAGAGAGGAAAGAAAAAGAAAAAGAAGAAAATTGAATCGATCGTCGTGAGAAAATGAAGAAATAAAGAGAAAAGTGGAAAAAAGGCGATCGCATGGAAAAGGAGTCGAGAGGAAACAAGTGGCGCTGGCATCGTCGGCAGTCAGAAGCCGCCGGCTGGGTTGATGACGGTGACGGTGGCGTGCGATGAGAACGACGCTTCTAGTGGCATCAGTCGACGTTCTACGCTCGTACAAAGCGGAGCTCAATGGCGTGCAATCTCTTGCGAGTTCCTCGATAGCCGCGTGCTCGAGCGAACTTGTCAAACATAACACGCGTTTTATTTTTTTTTCTTCGGGAATCGTCCAGTTTTTTTTCCCTTCTCAAAGTTAATAAAAAGAGAAGATGATGCATGCCGATTTTAATATATCAAAATTCTACTCAAGCGGCTTCTACCGCGCGGATTATCGGACGAGCGACGCGCGCACGTAAAAAGGACTCTTTGCGTCCCTCCGATATAGAGAAAGAGTAAGAGAGAAAGAGAGAAAGAGAGAGAGAGAAAGAAATAGAGAGAGAGAGAGAGAGAGAGAGAGAGAGAGAGAAAGAGATAAAGAAAGTGTAGTCCTTTGAACGACAATCATCGTCAGAATGGAACCCGCCAAAGATCGTCTCGCGACGCGTTATTGTGGATATCGTCTTGCTGTTGAGATATATGAAAAGAGTCTGGTCAGAGCAGATAGACCTGCTACTTGGTATCTCGCATCCGCCATCCTGGAAGAATTGGCTGGTCCTACGATAACGAGTACGGCCAGTTGTATACCGAGTATCACTAGCGCGACAACAATGATGACGTCGACGACGACTACAACGAGTTCAACTACGATGTCTATCTCAACGAATCCCAGCATGCCATTAAGAAGAAAGATCGACTTCTCTTTTGCTTGTCCCTTTTGCGAAGGGACTTTATTCGAACCCGTCACCACCAGCTGCGGACACACTTTCTGCAGGAACTGTATGGAAACGGGAAAAAACTGTCGCGTGTGCGGTCAAAAAATTCTCAACGTCGGTCAAACGAACGTACTCGTGCAAAGGCTCGTGGAAAAGTGGTGGCCACGCGAGGCAGAGGCGAGCAAAGCGAGACACGAGGGTGACCTCCTCATAAAGGAGGGTGACCTGGCTCAGGCTCTGGATAGGTACAACCTCGCCGTACGACTCGGTGAGTACGTAAATGTGTCTGTCTTCCTATTGAACCCTCCCTTTATTTTTTTCCTTTCATTCCTTCCTTCCTTCTCTCTCCCTCTCTCTCTCTCCTCCTCTCCCCCCTCTCTCCCCATCTTTCTTCCTTTTAGAAAAGACCCTTGATCGTCTATACATTTCAGCATAAACCCTTCGCACTACCAATGTGTTCCCTTCGCGCGCGATTCCGCCAGGAATCAAGAGCGTTTCGTAAGGTATACGCCACGGTTACGTAAAGACCGTTATGAAACGCCAAACTTGGATAACGGTAACGTTTGTAGAAATCGCTTTGTGCGCGAAGATACATTCAATATATTTACGAGTTCGTATGCCCATAGCCGCTAAATGCAAATAATGAAGGAGGGACAAGCATAATTATCGTGTTTTTTCTTTCTTTTTATCAATCAAGCTTTAATTTTTATGTAACGTATGATGTGTATTTTCAATATTTATTTCGTTTCTTGTAGAAGAAAAAAAAACAAATCGTCGATCCTTCGGTACGAACGACTTTTATAAAATATCGATTTTTTTTTGTTTTTACTTTTCTACGATCAAATCACAACGTCGACATAACATAATTTACTGCATAGTGTCGATAAAATTATCTCTTCGTTAAAGTAGTTTATTTTTTTTTTTTTTGAAGTGCAACTATTATGAAAAGTAACACGTGCTTTTCTTCTTTCACGCGGCACGACGGATCAAATATAACACGATTGTTTAGAGTCCAGTTTTACTTTTCATTGTTCCCGCCTTTCAGTTAATTTCGTATTACAATTTTGATATTTCGAAATAATTCGAATTTTTTTTATCCCCAATCCCATCGATGACCAACGATCTTCATAGAAGATATTGATGCTCGACAAGCTGTCCATAATGCATTAGATGATTTGCGTCGTTTTACCTGGAAATATTATAAAGAAACTTATCTAACATCGTAAAGTCTCTTAAGAAACCATTCGATGAAGTTGAACACTTACGAAACTTCATTTTTTTTTTGTGAAAAGATATGAAAGATTAAAAAAGATGTAAAAAGATTTTAAAAGCTTTACATCGAACGTTCGATAATTCGTTTACCATAAGTTTAAAATTGGATAAAATTCTTTTTATATCGCATATATAATAAATTCTCTTAAATATGTAAATATTTAGTTGTAAGAATCATCGACAAAATCTCTTATAATATTTTACATGATAAAAAGTGAATTTTAAAATGATAGAAAGAAAAAGAATTCCTTTTTGATTTTATAAGGAACATGTTAAGGTCCTAGAAATATCGATGAACATTTAAGAAACAGAGAATGGCGCGAATAAGTTTACGAACTCAAACCAGAGAATCTTGCAGACGAACTACGTGTAGACATTCGCCATTTCTTCTTCGCGACTCGTAAAAGCCGCTTTTTCATCACCCTGGCGGCCTCTGGTTGACGACCTCGTCGCGAATAAACTACGCAAACTTCTCCTTTGTTCGAATTCCCAGACATTGAAATATCTCGAGTGCTTTGAAAAAGATCAAGACAGTACGATGACCGATCGAACGAGAGCACATCAAGGACGAATAGTACGTATTAATGATATTCTAAATAATTTTTTTCTTTCCTTCCAAGGGAAATCATTCCAATTGTATTAAATAAAAATATATTTCTGGACAGGACGAAAAGGTCATAGAAAGATTTATCGTATTAAAACATTAACAATTATTTAATGAATTCTCGAAAGAAATCCAATTATGATTTCGTTAAATTTTCACAGAAATGGCGGAGAAGTTTATAACGACTATATATATTTCGAAATGGTCGAGTACGCGAGCGCAGCAACCGAGATAGGTCGACGCACTGATGCAAGTCCAGATATAAACCTGATAATCGTTCATGGCCCCTATTTATACAGCAAGCACAAAGATGGATCGACTTCTACGATAATCCGTCCTTTATCCTTTCCAAGAAGTGAAGCTCGTGTCAATAATATTACTGATTTCTCTCTCTCTCTCTCTCTCTCTCTCTCTCTCTCTCTCTCTCTCTCTCTATCTATCTATCTATCTATCTCTTTTATACAATAAATATTCACGAAGCTAATATCAATTAACGATAAATCAATGAATATTCTACATTTACAATTATTCGATCAATCTTTTCTCTTGTTGATTCTTCTAATTAACATGTAAAATTGAGAATAAAAAGAGAAGCGAAATAAAAGCATGCTTGGCTTGGCGTAGAGTAAATTAATGTCTTGAACGAAAAGGGATGAGATTGCGTTCGAAAATGACAACAACGACTACGACTGCGACTACGACTACGATGACGATAAGTTCACGGCCAGTCTGAGACGGTGGTTATATAACGCTTTGAAAGAGGCTCGAATGCGTCGGTAAGAGCGGACTATTCCGAAGGCACAGCGTTCCTTCGTGGAGAGTCACGGTGGATGCACTCGGGAGACAAAGAACTCGAGTCGTTCAGAGAGAGTGCATCGTACGTATGCATGATGCATGTGTCTCTATGTGTATCTATCTACGTGTGTACCGCCTTACATATATACTTACGTGACGAGAAGCATGCTGTACGATCAGCTTTTCCAAGTAAATTAAAAGCCCATAGAAATTCATAGATTTCTCGGTCATCCTTCAAATCTGATGACAAAGATAATCAGAGGACGTTTGTCTCGAGGACGATTAGTCACCGTACTAAATCGTTTTATCGTGCTTGTTTTTCTTCTATCTAATCACTTGCAAGTATCTAAAGAGAAAGAGAAAAACAAATTTATCCTACGAGACAGCGACAACGATCTATTTTCTTAATCTCGATTTATAAATGCTATTTATTAAATAAATTCCAATGTGTGAGGGATCCCTCTAATTGATTTAATATCACATATTCAAACTTAAAAACTTTCTTTCGATAATCATGGAAAACAATGAATTCTCAAATTCGATGTTTCTATTTGCATTTCCATCTGCTCGGACCATTTGGTTAACCCCAAACAATTATGTTAACAACGCCCTTCGATTTACATTCTCAACACCTAAAACGTAGGATTGCTTTCCTTGGAAAATCTTTTCCTGTCTCCTTTCGTGCGAATTCGATGTTACGATGGAACTCTGCCAAATTCTGGATATCTCTATCGGCCCTCCGATACACTGTTGCTCCTTCTCGTGAACATCCCGTGGGAGAGGCCGAATCCAAGAAAGGACGTGCCCGCGAATTCTAAAGAGCCAGTGTATTCTGGAGGTCAAGGACGTGCCCGTAATACGTTCAAACGATTCGCGAAGAAAGCAACGCTACCGACCTTGCATTACTATGCGATCGACTCGTATATTTGGCGAGTAAGAAGCTCTCACTGACCTTCACGATAATTCCTTTGATAATGTTTTCCGATTGTAAGTCGACTTAACAATATTTCTAGATAAGAATCTCGCAACAAAAATCTTCTTTTTTTTTTCTTTTATCAAATTTCGTTTTCTACGCATACACGAGGGACGTGAAAGTGTGTCAAGGTGCTTCGCAGAAATAAAATAAAAATTCGATGCGATGCGTTCCAAATATAGAGGCATAGAAGACTTTAGAATATTTCCTAAGGTTGATTTACTCGTCTTACATATTAACGAATTGTCTTCTGTTTAACAATTATCTGGCTTTTCTTTTTTTTTTTTTTCTTAACTAATATCTCGAATAAAACACAACGAACGTATGAGCCTTTTTTTTAGTATCGATTAGAGAGCAAATGAGAATAATGTTCATTTCGAATCATTTTTTGATTCGAACGTTACCACTCATCCTTGTCTTTTATTCTCCTAGTAGTTAAGACAGAGATAAATCAACTTTGTTGAATTGTGTGAGCGAAAGTGGGTCGTGTCCTCGATCCTTCTGCGATCGTACCCATTCTTCGTTTGGAATTTTTCTTGCTCGTAACGACACCTTATACGATCACACGTCACTTACGTGATTATAATATTGATCTTTAAAATTTATTGTTGTTACAATTTGCACGTAAATATGTCTCCAGTTATGAACTCCCCAAACTCTTTCCTTTCCATCATAAATGATTTTAATCAATTTTTTATTGTTCAGAGTTGTTCGAAAGATCACATAATGTTTAATTTATGATGTTTCTATAAAAAAATATATATATATCAGAAGTGAACTAAAATTTAAAATCGGTTTAAATCAATAAATCAATAGGACAAAATTAAATAAAAAAAAATATATATATATACATTGTTAAAGAAAAATATAGTAAAAATATAATTTTAATTTTATTTTACAGATAAAAATAATATTTATTACTTTTAAATACGTGAAGTTAACAAAAATTTGGGGATCTATAAGTTTGCACATCACTGCATTAAAATATACAAAACAATTGTGAATTCCATTTCTTTAAAGTTATTTTAATTTAAATTAGATATGTTGCAACTTCATTTACATTTGAATTTCCTGCAAAATCATAAGAAACAATATTTGAATTTATTCGAAATACCAAGATTGTATAAAACTACTTTGGGATTATATAATTAACCCGAATGAAATTAATTCAACGTAGTATTCGCGATTTGTGTCAAGGTGAGAGAGCCACATTTTATGTTTCTTCCTCGTTTCGATCGTTTTCAATCTACAAAATTCTGTATTGAAAAAAAGAAGGAACAGTGATATAATAATCATGATCCATTCGATCCTTCTTAAAACATATCTTCGATATTTTTTCTACATTTTATATACAAATTTTGCATTAATTTAACGATCAAATAAGTTTGATTTTAAGTTTTAAATAATTCGGAACGACGAGACATTTATTAACACGAATAACAAACCTAATGAAATTGCTAAATAAAACGTGACAGAATTTTAATGAAAATCCATTTAATATGGAGGAAAATCGATTAATCAGTTGGAATAAATAAGTTCGTCGTTCAAATGCAATGTGAAAATATCTTGTTAAAATAACAAAAATGTAAAAAGCATTCAACTAATGTCTCTTCGTTCGGTCAACGTCGTGCCAAGTAATGTTTGCCGTCTATATGCTTCGTACGTATAGATGTACGCATAGTTTCGACATAGCTAAGATTCTAATATGCGCAATACGCAGTGCGAACTACCGCTTCCTTACTGCGGTATTATACTGCGGGAGAAAACTAAGAAATTGTAAGGAGTATATGAAAATGGCAAATAACGTGACCTTCAAAGAATTTATTTACTTATATAAAAAATTTACACGTACCTATATATGTAACGAAAGAATCGTTTTATACACGGTCATACGTAATAAGTTTTACTCATGTAACTATCGTAAATCGATATATCCTGTTGGTCGACATATTCTTCTTTTACGATCGAGGCTAATTACTCGTTGCTCATTTAAAGCAACGCACAATGTCGGTAAATATATATATTTTAAACATGCTACCTAGAAATCAATACAACCGCACCATCTTTGAAGGTCTCTCATTTGTTTTCTTTTTTTCTATTCTGAACAATTCTGCGTTATGATCTTTGCGATTGTATACAAATATTTCAAAGATTTTCTACGTATATCTTAATAATAAATACATCGAACGACAGCTCTAGTTTTATCAAGTAATTTCAAATAATTTATTACGATCTTAAAAGAATAAATTCGAGTTCATTACACGATCTTCTAAGTCTTATAGTCTTTCAATTTCGAAATGAAATGAGAATCTTACGACTCTCGTTCTATCGTTCAACTGTATATACCTACTATTTACTATTGCTCTTTGCAATTGTCATCGTACACAACTACGCAACAAAAATATTAATAGTATTATATCACGTAAGTTCAAAGAATATGATTTGAAATTCATGTCTGGTCATGACATTAATCGGTAACCCCACGAACGTTCGATAAAGATGTTATTTAAAAAAATCAAAGTTGTTGTTCATTTTCAGCTTTCCTTACATAACAAATAACATTTAAACGTCAATTATTTAGTAAAAAAGATAGATTTTTTAATAGTCCCAGACGAAATGACTTTCCATTACGTTTTATATTACGTCGAATTCTATGAATTATCGTATCCAAATGGATTATATTATTTTTTGCGACTCGTTATAAGAAAATGACGTTATAATTTTGATATAGCCGAAGCGAAACATAAAATTCATCTTGCAGAAACGGTTGCGAATTGATCCGAATTTAAATAGGATTCTTGCGACGTGTGTCGCCCACTCTCTCTCTCTCTCTCTCTCTCTTTCTCTCTCTCTTTCTCTCTCTCTCTCTTTCTCTCTTTCTCTCTCTCTTTCTCGTCGTCGCTGTTACGACCTAAGGAAAATTACGTAAAGCGCTCGTTGATTCGTGCTTCGGTCTTACTCATTCGCCGGTTCGCAATTGCGTACGTCAATACCGTGATTCATCGTTTAATCCAGAGTTCCCGATTCCCGTTTTTATTGACGAAATGCTGGAAATAAAATAATAATGTAACAGGGTGATCAAGAAAAGTGAACGAAAGGATGACAATAAAAGGGGAGGTAAGAAAAATATAAATAAAACGAAGAAAGAGAATTCATAGTCATCGTCGTCATCTTTTTTCGTTTCGCACGATCGAATTTCTCCGATGAAAATCAACCGAAGTTTGTATCTTGTCTAAAGAAGAGAATACGAAGAAAAGTGGAACGTCCACTTTTAAGATAAGCTAACAACTCGCTCCTGATTCGCGATTGGTTTCACGAGAAGCTGGAATCCGTTTTTCAAGACCATTAACTTCGTTTCTCTTTTCAAACTTGTTCGCATCTAACGTAAGAGACGAAGTAACCTCCTTTTATCACTTTTTAGTAAAAAGATCTAACGGTGTAACGAGTTACGACATATCGAGATATTACCTCACAATCGATAGTTACATACTCGTTCATTACACAGGACTGGATTCCTTTGGATCGATCACCTTTTATGTAGACACTACTTCGAAGTTACTTAACATTCAAGAATTCAACGATTTTAAGCAAGAAGATCATTATATACACTTGTTCGATAATTACTAGGCTCCTTTGATTCATTACTATTCGACTTCGTCTATTCCTATTAAGGATAACTCGATCGTTCTCAGGAAATTCGAATGATTCGTCTATTTTTACATAGATCGAAAAATACCAAATGATTTCTTTTCGTTTGCCAACTATAGATAATAAATGTTACCTCTTATCTTGTTATTTTTTTAAATAGTGAATTTTAGAGAAGTATAAAAAATAACGTGATCTATTTGGTCGTTTTACGTAATATATAAAAAATACTGAAACTGATCGATATCTCAAAATGACATCCATCAATGAGTACAAGCGTCACGACCTTCTCTTCTTCATTATCTCGCGGTATTCTTTTAATCTCAAAAAGTTCGAATTGACTATCGACTTAATCGCGCTGCTTATCGACAACGTGTACGAATAGCAACATCCTTTATCACTGCTATCAATACTTCTTAGTATACGTGTGTTTTCTGTGTACCAAATTATGAGTGCGCATCTTATCGACGCGAAAACGTGCGCGCGCGAACTCGCATTTACTTACGTAACCTTCTTCTTCATTAATACCGCCCGATGTTTCATCCTATTCGGGAAATAGAATCTATACGCAACGTAATCCATTAATTTTCTCGTTATGCAAAACTTTCGATTTGTTATCTACGTTTTATACAAGATTTCATCAGGATCCTATTACTATCGTGTAAAATATCGTAATAGAAAAGCATTTGTAGGATATATCTTATATCCTACAAATATATATTCTCAAAATCGTAGAAAAGAAGAGATTATTAGTATCTACCTAAATCGTTTAACATTTTTATCGTTATCGTATTATAAGTACAGCGTGGATTCATAGGTGTAAGTTCATAGGTGATTTTTTTTAAATTAATTACATTTATTCGAGACATTTTAAGCTAAATTTTTTCACACTGTAAGCTTAGTCTAGCTTATACTTTTACAATTTAAAGGAAAAAAAAATTAATATAAAAAGTCACGAAAAAGAATAGTTGATTTTTAAGATCGTCTAGGAACTTTTGATCCGCCCTGTATTATCGGCTTGAAACAAAGCCTTCACTTTATCTTCATTTAAAAATGATGATATATATATATATTAAATTTTATACGTTAAATAGAGAAAGAGAAAGAAAGATAGAAACAGAGATCAATGGGACAGCGTGAAATGCAAAAAAGTGAAAATTTCTTATGACAATTTGGCGGGAAACGCCCAGTGTACAGAACGTCCAGAATACATATGTATGTATGTATATCATGGCCGGTCGATACGCGGCGGTCCAGTTACGTAAAAGGAAATAATAAGAGAAACCGGGGAGGCATATTTGTCGAGATAAGATAGAGAACAACCGCGGTCACGTGCTCGTCGTACTGTCAAACTCCTCTGTTATGTAAACTTTGAGCTCTCCTGGCGATTCGCCATCTGCCGTCGTCACCGTAACACCGAACCACCATCGGAGACTTCTTCGACTTATTTTTGGCGTTACACTGATCTCTATGATACCTTCTTAACATTTTCACGAAAAGAAAAGAAAAGAAAAAAAAAACAAATTTCATCGTTCTAGCTATGTACGATCGATATTTCACGCAAATTTTTATAATCGAGATCAATTCTTTGTGAAAAATTTATGATCGAGTGGGCGAATTCGTTCCTACGCTTGGAAATTTTCTGATTATGAGAATGTTGTGATGATTCAGAAAACTATTTTATTAATCATCATTTCTCTTATCGTTTCGTTTATTTTGTTACCTTCTTCAGAAATATTTTTAACTGGGAACAATTTTTCGTACATATGTTGTATAAATTCATATATACATACATATATACATGCATATATACATACATATGGGTTCCAGTTTGTTCCACGAATAAGGCGTGAGTTACACAACACACAAAGATGCTTTCCTTTGTACGTAATATTAATGAGTGCGTAACGACGGTTATTCGGCTTCGGCGAGCAATTCTACGCTATCGTCCGCAACATCTGATGCGGATAACGTGTTGTTCTTATCGTTACACGACCACAGGAAAGAACGTTATGCCTATGACTCGTACTCGTCTATTCACCAAGTGATAATTATTTTTAATTCATCGCCATAATTATAAAATCGTTAATAATTTCTTTCGATGTGAGATATTTTTCTTATCATGTTATACATTATAAAATCATTATTTTTTTTTTCCCTTAATTAATTCGTATTCTCTTAAAATGGAAAAGAGGAAAATAACAAAATAAATATCTTTGATTCTTTTAAAATATCCTTAAGTACAAGTATTATTATTCGACGATCGATATTATTTACTTCGACATCGATAATACACATAAATCCATTGTACGAACTAATTTACAAACAGCCAATATTTCAGTTTCTTCTCGTTTTTTTTTTTTTTTTTTTTATTTATTGGCTATGGATCAAACAGAATGATTAAATCTGTAGCGTCATTGAGAGAGAAATAGGAAATAATTGATAGCTCCTTTATGTTGTTATAATTTCACAATGTAATTTTTAACGCGGGAAAATCATGAGAGAGAAAGACTTCATTCATACTTGTTCTTGGTTGCAGCTATATCTAAATCTCGAGGGAATTTTAAGATATTCACTCATAAATACGACGCAGTTGTTAATGCGCTACTATACATGAGCGTTATGTATTCCTACGTTAAATTCGGGAACGACGAGATTAAACCGACGCGACGCGTAGCTCTTTCCTCGTTGCCAACTCTGCGTTCTGAGAAAGTAAACACTAGGCTACTACTGCTGCTGCTGCTGCTGTTGCTGCTGCTACTATTGCTGCTGCTGCTGCTGCTGCTGCTGTTACTGCTGCTGTTTCTGTTACTGATACTACTCTTACTGTTACTGCTACTACTGGATCAAAAAGTTTTTATATACACGATATCTCTTCCTTTTTTATTGGAAACTTTGATAAATAAATTGCAGAATGATTCTGTGATACATTATAAGAGAAAAAAATCTCTACAAAGTTAATGTAAATCGTTTTACAATGAAGGAATAGAAATAAAAAAAAAGCAAAGAAAAAAGAAGGATAAAGTGAAAAGTAAAGAAATCGGTGAATGTTGATACTTCATTAGAGAGATAGTAAAGGAAACGAAACGGAAACGTCGTGAATACCATTACGAGGAACGAAATAACGTTCAGAGCGATCTCTAATTTAATCTAACTTCGTTAAATTGCTCCGTCGTTATAAACGTGTATATGTATGTGTCTATAAATTCATATATATATACATATATATATATATATATATATATATATATGTATATATGGGCATAATAAAATCCGTCGTACGCCACGTAACGAGGATCTCATTCGCTTTAATGATCGACTTGGTAGATCGCTTCGCAGATTTTCATTGACGAACAAATAGGTTAACGAAAGAATAATATAACGGCGTATAGAAAATACAAATTTCGAGAGAAACAGAAGCACGTTGATTCACTCACGCATACAAAAGACGAAATCGGTCTAACAATTCTATCGGCCACGTGGCCATAAGCGAATAAACGAATAGGCAGGTTGTACTTCGTAGTGTCTTCACGAGCCGAATCTATCTGCTGGTTAAAGATCGGCCGACCGATTACGTAACGATAGATTTATATAAATGGTTACGTTGACACTAGATCCCCGGCTGTAGCCGCCTCGGCCATCGTTATATTATCTAACGTAGAGCCGCCCCTCTACGATCCGGGTACATCAACATCTTCCTCTGCGTCTCGCTTTTTTACTTATTCAAACAATCTCATAAAAACTCTACAAATCAAATGTTATCACCATTTTACTACAATAACTGCGAAGGAAGTATCAGTAAGTTCTCTGCAATATTAGTTTTCTTTCTGTATTTTCTTTTTTTTTTTCTTTTTTTTCCCTTTTTTTTCTCGAATTTCATTGATATTATTTTATCGAAATTTCTGAATGATAATATTTCTTTTAGTTTCAATGAAATGTCAAATGTATCATTTATTACGTTATTTCTTCCAGATTTATGCAAATAAGTAACAGATAGCTGATGTAATTCTTCGTAGTTTCGGTATAGTTTACATATTCTTTTTCTTTTTAAATCTTTCATATCATATTTAATTAAGGATTCAAGTATGATAATTATATAAATAATAAATAATAAATATTAAAATTGAAAAGATCGATTAACATACGTGATCGATCTCGTTTATAATAAATTGATGATACGTAACGTAACAACGTGCATACATATAGCAAAGTCAAATCGCGTAGCTGTATCGAAGATCCTCTCGCATAGTTGACCCCACCGAAATTTCGACTCCTCGTTGGTCTTTCCTCGGGCAAGATACTTTCGCCGGGTCGCGCAAGCGCGCGCGCGCCCGTCTCGCGCAGGGCTGACGTTTCTGTCAATTACATAATAAAAAGCGGTTATGTAAGGACGAACGCGTCGCATAAACGTGGCTAGTGCTCGACTTCTGCCCGTTCAAACGAAATTAATCATTCGATAGCGTGAAATCCTTTGTCGAAGTTAGATATCACATGAGACGAATACAAATAAAGAATGGATAGAGTAACGCGTGAAAATCTGGTGAAATCGCATTTTGACGTTACGATGTTATCGTTTCGCTCATGCGTTACACGTCTTTAGATGACATAAGCGCCCAATGGTGACTTGGTATACGATAAGTCGAATAAATTACGACCAATCAAGGGAAAAAGAAGGAGTAAAGTTGTTTTAAATATTACCAAATATGCTTTTTTTTCTTTCTTTTTTTTTTATCCTTATTAGTATTTTTATAAACTTCTTTCTCACTTATCATTATTTATATTCTTTCTGATAGCGTTTCACTCTATATTTCGTCTTTGCTATATAAGCAAATTTATAAATAGTCATTAATTCCGGAGAAAGTAACATGTTCAAATATTATTTGGAAACTAGGCTGAATATTAATGTTATTATAAATCGGCTAATAAATAATATTGGAATTTTCAATACTTTATATCTGCATAAACAAGCAAAACTGCATTTTACTAATTTCTTATTATGGAAATTTTTACTGAAAATTAATTATTAGCTAAGGTAATATTATACTCCTAATACAATACTATTGTATACTATACTATAATATTGTTTATTTATTCATATTTCCATATATATTTACATTACAAATTCTAACATTACTTATTGACCAATCCCATGGATTATTAATGTTTTTTTCTTTTTTTTTAGTATTATTATTTCCTACTTTCTTACGATTTTCTCCTCGAATGGAATTTTATTACATCCTCTTATATTAAAGGAAACTTGATAGCATCCGAGTCAGCCATAGAACACTGCACCTGAAGTGGCACGATTCTAGAGAATGAAAGAATAGGCCAGAGACAGGCAGGAAACTCGATCGAACGGAAGCATCGTCGAGGGGGTACTTGACCGTGAAAAGTGCCTTAAATTATATACGTATACATGTGCAAAGCACAACCAACAGCAAACTCGATGAGTACCACCGAGGCTAGGTCTGTTAACATACCTTCGAGAATGTTTCAAAGCACCATCAATAATCCGCCTAGAGAAAGTCGAAATCGTCTTGTTAATGTGGAAGAGATAAATGAAATAGAAATATATGATACTTGTCTCTAGTTATTTTCTCGTGATTTTAAAGAAATATGAAGAAAAAAAACAATAAAAAAAAAGAAAAAACCTCGACTGAACGCTTTCGACCTTGTTTAAAAAAAAAAAAAACATCGTTCGTTTTGACACAAACGAAGAAAATATCTATTACAGCATCGAAAATCTACCATGAAAATACGATAATAAAGGTGCGTCGAATTTAGAAAGATGGTAATCTTTGTTCTCAGAAGATTACGTACTTATCACTTCTACTCTTTAGTATAACATTGTATCTATTGACTTTGAATTTATATGGCATCTTTCAGACGATACTTCGTTCAGAAACAAATCGTAAAGACGTATCTTCGCTTGATATTCGGTCAAGCATGAAAAGTAGAAACGAATTGAAGATAGATATATATATAGATATAATATAAATATATATATATATATATATATATATATATATATATATATACTCGACGATGATACTGAACGTCTCGGATTCTATCGAGAAATGTCGAGAACCTACACGCGTCGTCGAGTTTATAACTATACTCGATATCATTACGTAACGTTACTGTTTACAATAAGCTAGGTAAGTACGAGTCGGCGAGACGTGTTAGCTGGCGATAAACAATGATTTCCGTGCTTATAATTCGCGGAATTGAATATATACAATGTTCGTCGTTCGTCCGCTTCTCTCCTCTATTTCTTTTCGATCAGTCAGGATTTACGCCCACTGCGTGCGCTATGTGACTTACAAAGCCGATTATATAGATACACTGGTAGGAAACGATCGAATACAAATTTATTTTCTAAGTTAAATTTCATTGGTCTTCTTCAAAATAATTTTCTTGCAAAAGGAATTATATTGGTGTGTACTAAAAGATAATCATCATATTAATAAACCCTTTTAAAAGTTTATACTTTCAAATTTTCGAACGTAACGCAATATGAAGTTGTAATTATTTTATTTGAAAGAATATATTATGTAGTATACTTTATATAATACGTAAGAGATAAATATTTGTTTAAACCCGTTTCGCTGTTTTATAACGTCTTTCAAAAAAAAAAAAAGAAAAAAAAATGAAAAAAGCTCGATTCAAGCCGGTATGACATAATAAATAGACAAATGAAAATTACATAGTAATTTACATAACATTTTTAACATTCATCAATGTCCCATTATATAACTTATTTTCATAAGGAAACAAAAAATATGGATTGTAAACGACTAAACAATGATAGTAAGGTTTAATCTGACGATTCTATCGCGTAAACGTTTCGTAAGAAAAGACGTATCAACGTTGGCGATTTCATCGATTTTTCGTTTTTGTTTTACATTCGTAGAGAGGATTCGATAATCAATTCTCGACCGGTTTCGTACAGTATTCCGATCATATGCGCGAATAACGAATAAAATGTGTTGCTTGACTTAACTTTTGCATCGAAAAATAATCGAAAGACTAGTGAATAGGAATGAAGAAATAAATAAAAAAGTAAAGTGAGTCTTAAATGATTATGAGAACGCGTCAATGCATACGAATCAGTCAATTTCTCAGGATGATGCAAAGAATTACGTACTGATAGAAATAGTTGCATATTATTTGGCAACTAGCGCCATCAAAGTGACAGTCTATTCGCTTCTTTCGGTGTTCGCTTGCCCACGTGTTGGATTCTATCGATCGTTGCCAGCTAACGAACGAAGAACGAAATGCGCGCGCCTCTATACTCACAACGTCGTAATGTAAATCATCATCGTGTATAGATTCGAAAATACGTTCAAAATTTGAATTACTTTTCCAACATTTTTCTGTCAATTATTAAATAATAGATATTATTGAACTAATACTTTTTAATAAAACTAATATAATAATCACTTATAAAATAAATATCTTTATTTCAAAATATTTATTTTTAACAATTAACATCCCTAATAAATATCAACGAATAAATTCTGTAAAGTATAATATGGATATTATTATCAAAGATTGTTTTATGATTAAATTTCAATTGATATAATGATAAATATAAATATTTATCTGTATCTATATATAATATATATTTTTTTATAATATGTAGGATAAGTATGAGCATTAGGATTCGTAACTGTAGATTGGCAAGATTAAAGGTAGCTCCCGATTTTTGTCTTTTGATTGAAAAAGTTGACAAATGAAAAAGTTTGGGGTGTGAAAATGTAGGAAGGACAAAACAGCGCGGCGGGAAAGTAAAATTCGTGATGCGATGCGTCGTAGGCTGATGCGCCAGCCGATGCGCCGAACGATGCTCGTTGTCGACTCGTTGGATCGAGTAGACGTCATCTGCCCCGACGCGGCACAAACAGCCAGCCGGTTACGTAAAGGTCGGTCACCCGGCCACGTTCTTCTCCGACAACGTTGCCCGCCATCGTTCCATTACCTCGCGCCCTTAACGCGTTTATTGTAGAGCCAATTTTGTCATAAATCGATACATTTATTTAATATCTTCCATGGTATCTCATTTTTCCATTAATAGAAATGTCAATGAATTCATAATTATCATTTTCATAAATTTTATGCACGTAAATTACATTTCAATTCGTTATAACATATAATTACATTTTTATAAATTTTATTAATTTATAACTTATAATTACAATCTTGTACACATGTTATATCAGTTGGGGAATATCAATTATTAATCGCACGCATTAGTGATTAATTTAATAATTAGTTTAATAAGATGTTTCTTTTTATTTTTTATTTTTTATATTAATTCATTCATTATGACCTCCTCATTGCATATAATTGCTTCGATCTGCACAGAGAATTTATTTTTCTTATACAATGATCCAAATACTTTTATTATATTTTATAAAGAACTAATCATTAAGTGAAAAATTATATCGATTTCGTGATAGTTTACGTACGTTCACTTATGGCTTATTAAGGGGTTTCTAATCACAAAGAACGGAACGGACGGTCGAAGAACGGACGAAAAGAAATACTCGGTCAAGAAACACGCGATCATAGTTCGTTCCGAACGAACGATCGATCATCCGAAGCAAACCTTGGCATTCGATCATAGATAGAAAACAGAGCATGTCTATAGTCAACATCGCGACAACTATTGATCTTACTAATGAATGAACCTGTTCCGCGTATTCTTCTCTATGCAACCTTTTCCTTTTTTTATTTCCACAAGATAGATAAGAACAAATAAAAATATGTTTCCTTTTATCGGTAATCTTATCAATCTTTCATTGCTGGATATAATTTAAATGTAATACGATTCGAAGTTATCAGATAAAATTTATAGAAATGGAATATGTAGTTGAATTTTTGAAACTTTTCGATACGTTCGAAAAATTATAAATATCATGGAATATATTTAGTGAGTCCATTAAAAAAATTTTTTATTATATCTACAAAAAAATTATATACGTAATATAAAATTTAATTACCAACATATCAATGAGAATAATCGAATAACTGTTCTATTATTTCGATTAAATACAAGCCATATTGATCTATCGTAAAGCAAAAAGTTATCGCGCTTTAAGTCTTAAGTTTTAACGAGAATTTCAATGAGTTGCATTCCGAGAAGCACGATTACAATCTCAACCTAACGTTATGAGTTCCTTAAGCGACGACAAACGTTAAAACGAATTTATTATGCGAGAAATGTTTAAGGCGCCATCACTTATAAGCTCCATCGCGAAGATATGTCATTACTACTAATAGCTATTTAACGATTAAGTGTATTTCAACTACTCGTACGTTTTCCAAGAAATTCTGTTTAGGATAAAATTTATTGAAATTTGTCGTGTTTTTATGAGCAAAAAGTTTGTTTGTCGTCTGGAAAATAGCCTTCGCCATTTTTTGCAATGCACTTTGAATCGTTTCATTCATGAATCAACCCTACGATCAATTTCGTTAAGAAATTTTCGATCGTTCGAAGTTATCCTTTCTCTCACGTTTCATAAAAAAAAATCGACTCATATAGTTTTCGATTTGTCATGTCCAACAGACGAAAAATATGCTTTCTTTCGATACTTGTAGAAACTGTCAAGGTTGTACAATGAAAGGATCGATTCAAAAAAAAAAATATATATATATATATATCTTGTTATAGCTAGAATGAGCTACCTTACATAAGTCGTTCTCCTATCTCTATAGAGATTATTCCTTCGATCGGGTCAAAAGAAAATATATACGTGAAAATGAAAGAAGTAAGAAGAAAAAAATTTTTAATCGATCTTATCATTTTTGATAATATAAATACAAATGTTCTAATTGAATATTATATATTAAAAATTATTTATACTCTTTCCTTTTTATGATATTCATATAAATTTATTAAAACGGAAACGAAGTAACTCCTGTAATAATCGAATATTTCATTTATTTTAACAATTGGCATGAGCCGTCGGTGCTCACAGCGCGTGCCGGAAATTCATTCTCCACCAACATATAGAAAGAGTTCTCGCCACGAAGGCAATGACATTGCTCACAATGCCAGGATGCACTCCCGTCGTTTGCACCCGTCTGCCTCCGCTTGTCTCCGCGTCCACTCGACGTCACGCTCTCCTCGTCGAATCGACTCTTCACGGTCCACGCTTTCGAAGTACGCGTCTTCTCCTCTCTCCCTCCTTTTCGAACCGATCTCCTCATGACTCGCAAGAAACGCATTTAAACTATCTTCGTTCTTTGACTATATTTGGTCACACGTTGAATGTACAGAAAAAAAAACCATTTGTCATGTTATAGATCATCTCGATATATAAACAATAATTAAAGAAACTATGAATTAGAGAAACTATGTAAAAATTTATTTATTCAAATAAATTATTTATTATTAAATTAACATCTAAATATATTATTATTCGCATGAAAATAAAATAATCGATAATGTACAAATATATGTCAAGTTTACATATGTATGATAAATAATTATTTATTTCTATATTGAAAATTATATGTAAAAAAAAAAAGAATGAACATGGATAAATTGAAATAATAGAATAACAATAATGAACAACGAATAATCACAATCGTGGAACCAACTAGAACTCGATGTGAGCCCATAAAATAAGAACGTAGAATCTATTTCGAGATAGGTACAATTAGAAAATAAAATTCTTCGTCGTGTTAAGTCTCGAACCTATTGCCATACTCGTTTTCATATCATATATAATTTGGCTTATTCGACCAAACGATTTCAACTTCGTAACGATGAACAGAACAGCAGACAATCGTTCATATTGCTTATGCCGTAGGATAGTTAGTAGGCAATTAATATATGTTAGTAATTTGTTTAATCGACCATATCGACCTGATTTCATACTTGGATAAATGTTAAAGCGTAAAAATATTACTCTTTAAGTTGTCTCAATCGATGTTAGGTAACAAATGTATTTTACAATAGTTCATAACTATCATGCTTAGAAAAAAAAAAATTATGCAAATATCATTATAATATATTCATGCATAATCTATAATTTCTTAATAATTGATTGATTAAAGTAATTATTACTTTTCATTTATTTTACATTACAGTTGACGTATTTGATTAATTAAAAGTTTCAATTTTCAAGTTAATATATACGTCGCATATCGATAAGAAATGTCAACTTTAACAATTATATAATATGGATATAAATAGTTTCTCATAATAACAGAGAATAAAATGTATTTTATTTTTGACTTTCTAAACAAATATATAAGAAAGCTTTAATCGAATTAATATTCTTGACAAGAAGGAAGGATGAATAGCAAGTTCTACGACATTTCCTTTTGTTTCAGTGCCAAACAGTCCACTCCATCTTAGCAACAGGGCTCACGTCTTGCTCTTATTAAAGAGGCCGCAAGCATCTCTCACAGATGCCGATCAGGCGGTTAGGCTTAGGCCTGACTGGGGCAAGGTAAGCTTAGGATTTTTTCTGTTTTCTTTTTTCTTTTTTTTTTGGAAATGAACAAAGCAAACTTTTTTCGTGTTCTAACGATGATCTTATCGACAGGGTCATTATAGAAGAGGAGTAGCATTATCGGCTTTGGGTAGATACGAAGAAGCCTTTTTCGCCCTTTGCATTAGCGTTGCCATCGACAAGAATCCTCAAGTAGTACGGCACGAACTAACCAGGGTAGGTAAATATAATTTCCCTCCTTTTCAACTAGTTGGTGCCAAAGCGTAAGAGCCTGGTAAACATAAGAGAATAAAAGTTCTTCGTTAAAAACGATGACGTTTCCTTCGTATTCGTCGTTGTCAGTTTAACGACTAATCGTCGTTGCGATAGTCGTCAGGTGAGTTTGCCGCTTGTTATCAACTTCCTACGTTTTTTCCCTAACTGACCCTTAACTGTAATCTCTATATTCTTTTTTCTCTTTTTGTCACGAGTAAAGTAGAACCTTCATTATTTGAATTTTTTTGTAATTCAACGAAACGTTCTATTTATCGTAGCAATGTGCTTTATTATACAACATATTGTATCTCGTTCCTATCAATGCAAATGTATATTTCACGTAACGTTCGTATATCATTCTATAATAATCAAAATAAAATGTAAAATATTTGAAATCAAATTTAAGAATTAAATGATAAAAAAAGCGAATTCACGAAACGAAAAAGAAAAGAAAGAGATAATAAAAGTTTTAGATAATTAACATAATTTTGTAATTAAAATGATATGTTATATAAATTAGGAATTTGACTATAAATTTTTTTTTCTTTTTTTAGTTCTTGATTTTCCATGAGATATATGTAAAGTTCAATCTCAATCAATAAATTATTATTTTATTATCAAGAAATAATTTTATTAGCTGAAAACTTTCTCTTACACATATCTTACTGTTGATTCATATATGGGAGGTTCTTCGGTAATTATAAAAAAAAAAAAAAAAAGAAAAATTCTATAGCCATTCGTAAAGAGAGGAGTGAGAAAGATAAAATAAATGATAAAAAACGTCACACGAACCTTTCACTCTGCTCCTTTCGAATAGACTGAAAACTCTTTAAAAACATTCTTGCATTATCTTTCTAGGTGTTGCATAGAATGTTATTGGCCGATTTACGTCGGCAGAGCGTCATGCAGCAGCGCACACCGTACAATTTAATAGAAGGTGTGCCCCGCACGAGAAGCCGTCACCAATTAACAAATCCCAAGCGTAATCGACGTGCCGCGTTTAATAGTTCGGATTGCGAGGACGATAGTAGCGGTGGGGAGGAGGAATTCACACAGGTATGTCGTTTCTTTTCTTATTGTCCTTTCGGTTCCTTTTCTATTATTTTTATTATTATTGTTTCCTTTTTGTAATCCATTACTGTACTAAAACAGTAACACAAAAAAAGGATTGCCTTATTTTATTTTCACATATTTTTATTTAACCTTCATCCGTCCGACGAACTTTTGATAGGCTTGTGAACTATGACATGTCGTAATTAAAATCTAATTAATATATCTTTTTGCTAATGATTCAAGCGCGTTGCATAGATTACGTAAATATTATAGCTATCATCGTTGATATCGTGACCGCGATAAAAGGTGACGATTAATCAGTAATCGTTCACCGAGTCTAATTATAAACATGATATTCGACTCAATGTAGATTCCTACGTGACTATCTATCCATCGTGTTTTTGACCACTAAAGAACTATAATTAATCGGACAATGAGTTGAAAACCCATTGTTCAAAAACCTCTCCGAAATCATTCGAATTTATAGAATGTGAAATCGACCTACTCAATAACAGCTAGCTACTTTTTGCCTTTATATAATTTCATTGTTTCTTCTTTTTATCGCAGACGATAAGTCGAAGACTTCTCTCGAATAACGCCAAACTTCAAACGATCTTGGACCGAGTATCTCAAGATATGGAAAAACTGAAAAGTAAGTGACCGAAGAAAAAGAAAAAGAAAAAGAAAGAAAAAAAAGAAAAGATTAATTCTTTGCACTCGAAATGATAACTCTCAACCTCGATTAAAATTTTGTGCTAGCATCGTATCAAAAATTTATCGTTTATGTAGGTAATTAAGTTACTTTTTTTATCAAATATATTCTTTTGACACATTTTATGATAATTGAAATATAAAATCGATCTAAAAAATTTAATTCATTCGAATTGAAGAAACGTTATATATGTAATAAAAAATAATAATATTTATAATTTATTATTAATTTTTATATGCGAATATATTGACGCGAATAAAAAACTAAGTTGCGAGACACGAAAGGTTAAGTCAACGATTTCGTAAATATTTACGTGTATTTCATCTTGATTGTGAATGCTTAAAAATAAGAATCCTTTTCAGGAGTTGAGGCAAGACCGGCTGAGGTTCTATTACCGCCATTCGCGGATGGAACTGTCGGTGAATTAGACTGTATTTTATGCTGTCGACTACTTTGGAAACCTGTAACAACACCATGTGGGCATACATATTGTTGGATGTGTTTAGATAGGTGTTTGGATTATTCCTCGGCCTGTCCATTGTGCGTCACATCTCTTGCCGACGTAAGTTGTTTTTCCATTGAAAAATGAAAAAAATTTTGCTTGATAAATATAAATTTCGCTTACATATAATATAATTATTACATTGCAAATATTTCGATAAGTAATCCGAAATATATTTTTTTTATATCGTAACGCTAACGTACTGTAAACTTTTAAACGATAAAATTAAATCGATTAAATTGATTAAATCGATTCCGCGGCTTGTTAGTCACGAGCCGTTACTCACGGGCAACATTTTGCTAAGATTGAAGGAAGAGGACTCGCTCGGTCGCGTTCTTATAACGACGATTGCAGCTTAAATAAGACAGAATGCTTTCTACCGTTCAACGATGCCTCATAGATCTTTAACGATCATTCTCCGCGGTCTTTGTGGTCACTACTATAAGCTTCCGCGTTTGCAGAGCTATTACCAATTGTCTATATTTAAAGATATTATCGGTTAATGACGAAAATTCTGTTAGTAAGAAGAGAGGTAATCGAGGGAAGCGACACCCGATGATTTTGTGGTATATCTACGATCTTCTTCTTCCTTTCTTTTCTCTAACTATTAATTTTATTTATTCATAATGTATTGCGCAACGACGAACGAACCGAGTTTCTGAGAAAGCATTGCGAGATTCAAACGTACGATATTTCACTATTAAATTAATATCTGCTAAAGGAGTTCTTTAAAAGGGTTGCGTTTTGTCTGACGTAATGGATGAGATGAAGCAAGAATACTAACGAATTATTCTTTATTTCCAGTACCTAGCAAGTAGTCAAAAAACTGTGACTGACTTCATAGAAAAGGCTCTGAAGATCGTAGCACCAACTGAATATGCAGCTAGAGCAGCGAGTCATCGACTCGAGTTGGTTCAAGGTCTCGGTCTTCTGGACAGCGAACAAATTGCTGTATTTATCTGTACCACTGCATTTCCATGTGTCGCCTGTCCCTTGTTCGTTTACGAGCCTAGATATCGATTGATGGTCAGAAGATGCGTGGAAAGTGGTATCAAACAATTTGGTATCGCTGCGTGTCTAAACAAAGAATCAAGCGGTACTAAAAGGTAAGATATTCGTTTCGTAATAAAATTATCTATCCCTTTCGAGTTTAGAAATTATTCGATTCCCGATTGATTTGTATTTTCGATATTTTCCTAGGTACGCGGAATATGGTACGATGCTTGAAATTCGGGATCGTGTTTTATTAAAGGATGGTTGTAGTATTCTTAGTACGCTCGGTAGAAGAAGATTCAGAGTACTTTCTGGTGGTGAGAGAGACGGATATGATACAGCTCACGTTGAATTTCTAAGGGACACAATTGTACAAGGAAATCAATTGTTGAATCTGCTAGAATTACACGATAAGGTATGTATAGATGTACGTTTATTTATATTTGTCAATTGCGAATAGAATAACAATAAGATTCGTCGATTAGATTAGGAGAATACTGTGGGCTCTCTTACAGAAAAATAAAAAGCTTCCTGTCTTCGTCGCAGGTACGAGCAAAAGGTAGAAGATGGTGGAACACAGTGCCGTCTTATCAACAATCCGAAATTCAACGAGTTTTCGGTCGCATGCCCGACACGGAAGAGGATTGGCCGAGACTTCCAGACGGACCTTCGTGGACTTGGTGGTTATTAGCCATCTTGCCTCTTGGCCCACAACTTCAAGTTGGTATATTGGGTACTACTAGTTTGGAAAAGAGACTGAGAGCCATCGAGAAGACTTTAGATCACATGGAACAGAGACAACTCACTGTTGCGCCTGCACCATCGGAAGAGACAACAACTTCCTCGAGTATTTGCAGAGATAGACGGGCCATCACGGAGAGGACGGTCTCAGTTTTTCAACAATCCTAGAGATTTTCTACGTCGTCTTTTCTATTCCTCTAGATTCTATTAATAATATCTTCGCTTAAAACTCAAACGCGAAAGGAATAGAAGAACGATCCAATCTTCGACGATGGGGATAGATTAACAGATTCGAGATATATCGATTTTCTCGAATCATTCTACTCGAATCCTTCCTATCTTTCTTCCTTCTTTTTCCTCTCGCGTCCTTTTAATCAAGTATTTTCGCTCGAGTGCTCGCTCCATTAATTCGGCACTCGTTAAACTCTCGATCGGTTGCCTTATCGACGAATTGATACTACGAGCGATTTCGCACGAGCGACATATCTGGTATAACAAAGTAATGTAAAAAATTTATAAGCTAGATCGTTAACCTCGATGAGGCAAGCCGATTTTCTTTCCGCTATTGCAATACGCAAATCTGTTCTTCCAAAATATTATATATATATATATATATACATATATATATATATATATATATATATATATATATATATACAACACGATACTATACATTTATGAGTATACATACGGCTGATAACGTTTGCCGACGAAGAGCTGATTATATAAGGTTTTAACGCGTCATAAAAAATTTCTTTAGCTCTTACATCGTTTCAAGTCCGATGCACACTTTATGAACAAATAATCAAACCTTCGACCAAAAAGATAAATACTTTTTATTAAAAATGTTACTACAATCTTCATGCTCTCTTTTCAGCTCTTTATCCATTTCTCTTTTTGTATCTATACATATACGTATACATATAACGTCTCTCTTTCAGCTCTTCAAAATCAGTCGCTATCGTTACTAAACGATTCATAATCCGGCCATTTTTTCAGCCGGATGAAATGAATTTTTTTCGAAATTTTCGTCGTTCCTTCTATTTAACGGCGCGAGGAGCACTTTTAAAGCGGCACGAAATGTAGACTTTTTATACCACTCAAATTTATTCCGTCATCCATAAGACTTCTCGACCACGCTAGCGTATAGTAATTTATTTTCATGTTACTTTTAATATCATCGATTCTTAGAGGTAGAAAGTCTAACGAACTAGAAACGTCATATCAATCATGCAATCAAGTATTTACAGGAAGAATAGATACATTTTCGTTAGAGAATATATTACGATGACACTATGGTAAAAGAAAAAAAGTACACTCTACTACTATTTGAATAAATATTATAAAATTTCTATCGTTAGCACCAACGACGCCGTCGATACTTTTTCGTATCGACGACGAGGATAATCGTCCGCGAATTCGCACTATCAATATTTTTCCTATCGAAAGTATATGAACATATGAAAGAAGAAAGAAAACTTTTTTCATCCTTTTATAATCGTTATGAATCATTATTATTATAATGTAGACAAGTACGTACGCGAATATAACTAACGTAATTTGTTGTTTTCGCGACGATTAAATTAAAATTATACTTTAGATTTATACTCTATTCTCTAAACTTTTACGAAGTTGTGAATCATGCATTGTGATATTATTCTATAGCCTAACTTGTATATTATTACTAAAGCAACATTACAAATATTATGTAATGCTACGTGACTTTCCATTTTTACTTCAACATTTCTATATTTATCTTCATCTCTTCATATTGAATATTGTAATAAAATATTATGAAATCGAAGCTTTACGGTTTACATTTGTTACAACTACCATATTTATTATAAGTAATAAAATACTACACGATAATCTTGATGTTTCGATATCGTCAAGATCGTCCCGTTTCGTTTTCTGTTTTACGATTGGTCATCGTGTAATTGGTATCCAATTAAAATAATTCGATCGATCGTTTCTCTTCTCTCTCCTTTGCAACTTTCAATATTTTCGTGTAGTAGAACGAAATCAAGCAAAGAGATCGGGATCGATGTAGAAGCCTCGAGAACAGGGAGAAGCCGAGTATGATTGGTAAGGTTGAATATTTGGAAAAATATTTGGTGGCACCACCACCTAGCAGAGACTACTATGGCCTTAAAATTCTTCAGGACGAGGTGTCAGCGATGATCATCAAAGATTTTTTCATCTATATAACCTCTCATTTTGCTTTCGTTTTACTTCTTCTCTTAGGTGATACTCTATATATGGAAAATATCTCACGGACCTCACAAGACGCCGATTTCTCGTTGTACCAAATTTTTTGAATTCGATCAGGACAAAGCTTTGCAGGAAGATATAAGTCGATTTTTCGGTATGATTCAAATCCATATTTAGGAGTCTAATTAAAATGACTTTTATATTAAGGATTCAAAAAAAACAAATTTCCTTTATTAAATACAATTTCATGCTACTTTCTCATTTCTTCTTCTTCTTCTTTTTCTTTTTTTTTTTCTCTTTGCAATGAGACAGGTGAGCACTTCGTAAATTACGTTAAAAGTATCGCAGAAGGAAAAGGGAATACGCTTTTGACATTACCACGATCTTCGATCGGTAAAATCATTGAATTTCTTAAGATCGAAGATATCGTCAATTTATCATCTTTGTCACGTATTGCAAACGTAGTAAGTAATCGATGCGATACGCGAAAAGAAATTCATTTAAAAATGACTTTTAATAATTATTAACGATCAGATCTTTAGCGATAATTTCATCTGGGAAGCTTTATATAGAAGGCACAAGAGGTTTAATATTCGTAGAGAGGAAAGAGAATACGCTATGGCTTATGGTTGGAAACAAACTTTCAAAGAAAAACAAATGGCAATTTCTACCGGACTACACAAAGTATGGAAATTTTTATTAGACGAGTGATAACGATCATGTATATATATATATATATATATATATATATATATATATATCGATAGATTTTAATGTTTTATACTTTCATAGATACCTGGATCAACGATCAAACATGAAAACTTAAAAATGCAGCATCGATTGACTAAATCCATAAGCGGACCATTAAAAACTGTATCCAAAACATCAAGTTCGTCTATGAACAGCGAATCTGTAACACCCTTGCAAATTACTCAAAAAAATGCAGAGACGAATTTAACGAAATCATTTAGAAATAACGTGATCGATAATACTGCTAAAACGATTCAAATAGATAAGAAAATAAATACAAACATCAAAAAGATTAATAACGTGAAAGTGAATAAACCGCAAAACATAAAGAGTGTTATTAAAGAAAAATCGAATGTAAGGAAAACAGAATCGAAGCATGACGTTCGTGAATCATTTTCTGATTCGATGACGGTCACTCGAAAAAGTGGTATAACGCAACGAAATCAAAAATCTGTTGTTACCGCGAAAAATACTAATACGACAATAGATATAACCGGGAAAGGTAAATTCGGTGATTCGAAAAAGAATGTACATAATAAAAGTACTCTATCGATGATAAAATCGAACGATGGAACTGCAACAGGTCAACAAATCAAAAACAAATCTCGATCTAAAAATAAAACTAAGACGAAAGCATTAATACAAAATAATTCGAACGTTTTAAGTACTGACAAATCTTTTTTGGACGAATCATTGGTCATGAAAAATGAAAATTTCGAATTGGCATATCTGATAGAGGAAAGTCTAAAGAGAATTCGTAGTCCCAGGACAGTATTTGATTACGATTTTAGTTATCTCAGGGATTCGAAAACTTTCTCTGATCCAATAAAAAAGAAAGAGGAAACTGGTAAAACAATAAGTACGACGAAAGATTCGAAGCGAGATCAAGGCAATACAAGACTCGATCGTCTATCTGAAAATTCTGATTCCATGACTACATTATCGAATGATTCTATAATAAACGATGTTAAGGCGAATGAATCGGATCATTCTGCTATTAAAATTCCAATGAGTGAAAAAAATAAATCCTGGGATTCAAAAATGACCACATTATCGAATGATTCTATAATCGATAATGTTAAAGCGAATGAATCGGATCGTTCTATGATCAAAATTCCAATGAGAGAAGAAAACAAATCTCGAGATTCGAAAATTATTACTGGTCGAAATGAAACGATCGAACGTGTCATCGATTTTAATAAAAATTCTCCTAAAAAAAGTCCAAAAATAAAGGATGAAATAGATAAGAAATATTGTATCCCTAAAGGGATTCAAATGTCCATTAAAAGTCCAAAAATAATGGATGAAATGGATAAGAAATATTCTATCCCTAAAGGAGTTTTAAATAGTATTGATATAATGAAATCTTTAAAGTCGAGTAATCCGGTGATTAAATCGACCACAATATCCGGGAAAAATTTCATGACGACTGCTACGAACCGATTTGCCTTAAAAAAAAATGTAAATGAGTTGCGAAAGGATCAAATAATATAACACAATTGAAAGAACGTATTCATGCAATCCAAGACAAGCATGGTAAATGATATGATAACTCGTATGAAGTAACACATAACGCAAAAACGTTAAAATTTTCATTCAAACAAAAAATTCTTATTCGTCATTAATATCTCGTATCATCCTGACAATGAATTGAAATGTTTCTATATATGATCACAATTTGATGATATGTCCTTAAATACATAAGTTCTCGTCTAACATCGTATTTACATTGTCACTATTTTGAAAATAAATTTTAGCTTTAACATAAGCAGAGTAAAATGTTTTTTAAAAATTTTAGTATCCTCATATATCATATCGATATCAATTTCGAAAATATCTTTTTATATGTTATACGTAATGTTTAAAAACGTATTATTCCATTATATATATATAATACAAGAATTCCCTAATTGTTACGTCAACTAATAGCAATTGTATATACCTTCCACAATTATTTCAATTTTATATAATTTCGTAAATTTTTACGAGACGAATCTCGAAATGTATCATTACTCAACTATAAATAACAATACGAATGTTATCAAACAATACGAATATTGACTTAAAAAATTTGATTAGAACCATCAAACTTTATTGTCATTATTAAGCCTGACACTATCAGTGCATTTATGCCATTTGAAGAAAGCAACACGAATGTTTTCTCTGTATAATTATTATTTAAAATGCATATAATTATTATTTATATGCATATTAATTAATAAATATTTTCAACGTAAAAATGAAATTTGTGCATTATCATAAATTGCATAACTTTCAAAGTGTGAAATCAAAAACTCATCCTCGTATATTTCAAATTTCAATGCAATCACATTTGCTATAATGAATTTTTGAACACACGTTTCATTTTTAGCTATATGAATCACCGTTATAATACATAATATCTCGAATACTTTGATCACACCCGCTTTTACCATTATACACATGTAAAATTGACAATTTCTCTCACTGTATTCGATATCAGGATATCACGTGGCATCCGCTCTTAAGATAATTTTTTTTTAAATTTTAATTGACGATATCGCAATTCGTACCCTTATTTCATCGACGATCATAGCTTTATACAATTTCATTTTTTCATAATTCTATACGATAATTCGATAAGTAAAAATTCATAAAATCTTTACAAGAAATGAAACTACCGCCATGGTTCTGTCTCATTATACATCCTTTCTATATTATCGCGTAGCATTTTTTCTTGATCTGCAATGAAAGAGATATTTTAAAATATATCACATAAAATTTCATTAAACAGAAAATATAGAAAATATAAGAAAAAGAAAATATAGAAATGTTAGTAACAATAAAAACAGATACAATGTTAATTTATGTTTACCTCCCGTTAAATTTGCAATCACGCACTGTTTTCTGAGAAACTCCAAACAAAGGGCACGGGAGAGACCGAAGGCGTGCATGTTACAGGTAAAAGTACTAAAAAGACATGATAAAATACAATGACCGAAAACTTCTTCGATATTAATTGAATTTTAATACGTACCCTAATTGCCCGAAGACTATATTAGCTTGAAATTTTCTATCTTCTGCTGCAATCGCTTCCTGATCAAGAGATTTTGGTCTCGGTGGTACCGGTCTTAAAGCTCTTTCACATTGTACAGCATCGAAAAAAGCTGCGGTCCAAAACCTCATTGATGTCCAGATTGGTTGAACGCGTAAATGAGTATAAAGATACTCTCGATATGGTTCCAAGCCTGGTACCTCGACTAATCGAAAATAAAACAACGATTAAAATCTCATAATTTCGATTTACTTTATCCACGAATACTAACCTTCGTGATAAAAAGTAAAACACATATTCATTAAATTTTTGGCTGGCGCAAAATCGTCAGCTTCATGGCATTCGAAAAGTGCCACGGCAAAATGTTGAGCGAGTGAGTAAAATGAAGCTTCTGTTACACACGCACGTGCTCTTCTTGCATTAACCACCCTGGAGAACCATATCCTACCGGATTCCGTCTATAAATTTATTCGTCTCATTAATAACAATATCATCAATGTTTATATACATAGAATTATTTAAAAACAGATAAATGATATAACTAGACGAGAATAAATTCAAAAAGAAGTAAATAAATAAACTGCTCCATTCTCTTTTTTTTCTTTTTGAGTAAAACCCAAAACGTTTTATCATCGTCATAAAATCTACTTATCAAATTTACATTGTATCTACTATAAACAAATATATACGTGTATTATATTTACATGTATATAATAACTAGTAAGCGATAATATATCTCATACATCTATACATACGTATAGAAATATTTTACGTACAAGGACCATTTGACCGAAATTTGCCTTTTGTTCTTGATCTATGGTGTTTGGAGCCTCGAAAAGCAAAGGAACAAAAGTTTTCATAAAATCAGCAGCTGCCTCTTCCGATTGGCTATCAGCCGATAAACTGGATGCCCAGGATTGAACGGAACTGGAGGAACCTAAGAACATAAACATAAAAGTTCGATGATTAAAATGATGAAGAAGAGATGTTTAATTTTCTAAAATCGTATCTTTATACTTAATATATTTACCTGATCTTTGCCAAAATCTACGTCCATCCATGTTCGAATCTAAACTGGTACTGGGGCCATAACCATCCTGATCGCTGGTCGAATCGCTGCTACAAGGCATATCTGAAATAGTATTCTACTAACCATCACCCTTGTTTACGATAAAACCATTATTATCTAACGTGTTTACAATACACGTCAAAAGCGTTTATATGGCCAGTCGTGTCGCGAGTTCTGTTCGTATCAATTGCGATAATAAATCCAGTCTAGCGTATCCCGCAATAAAACGGCAAGACGAGAACATGATCTCTATAGGGTATAACTAAAAAAAGATAAGGATGTTTAGACGGTGCTAGTACACGTATTATAATTCAATATCGCTAACTAGATGTGCGTTTTAACTAGCACATTTTTTTTTATGGGGTTACATTACAACACTACATAATTTTTTTTACATCTTCCCTCGGCCAGCTTCTACCTCACCAGCGAGATCTTATGTAATTATTATGGCGTACAAATTTTCTACGACAACTCATTTACAGAAAACTTTTCTGAAACATTAATTTTTCCTGATGTTACGAATTATCTCTATTTCTTCTTCTTCTCCTTCTTCTTCTCTCTTCTCTCTCTCTCTCTCTCTCTCTCTCTCTTTCTTTTTAGAGGAAGCATCAGACGACAAAGTACACAAAACACGAAGGGAAAGGTCGAGTGCTTAGAAGCACATAGATAAGCGGATAACAGTGTAGATTCTTTTATTAAAGAAACATGAAATATCGAGGAAATGGAAGGGGGAAAGCTACGATCTTACTAATTGCACCTACATAACGTCAACAAAAACGGGGTGAGATGTTTCGCGTAAGAAAAACCTGGCGTGGTGTTACACAAAAAAGGGGTGGTACACTAACGTCTATTTACCTAACCGAAAAATGACCGTCTGATAGCGGGTCGGAGCCCTTGCTTTATTGGAAAAGAAAGAAAAAAATAAGATATAGAGTTTATTATTATTGTCCTCAAAGAATAAAGAAAATATGTCATAATAGATATTAATATCATAGGAGAATTATTTTAATTGTACTATATACTCTTGATATATTTATTTACCTGTTTTATAATTCAATTTATCATAAGGATCAGGTCCGGTAGCTTTGATGTCCTTTTCCTGAAGTGGTTCTATACTCTCTTGGCTATCTCTATCTGGACTGTTGTCCTCGTATTCATTAGATTTATCTTCTTGTCTCTTGCGCGATGTTGATCTCGATGAAGCTATTTCCTCATACGTCATTCCACGTGGATACTTCCTCGAATTTCTCGACAAGCTGGCACTACCTTGTCGCTCCAATTTATGCCTCGCCATTGCTTCGTAATCCTCATATGATAAGCCTGCACCGAATCTAAAAATGAATATTCAAATATTGTTCCGGATCATTTATCTCTATTTTATTAGAACTTAAATAGATATAAACATGCTTCGAGTTATAAAAATAATAAACATTATTTCTAATAAATAATTAATTACAAAATAATAATATAATTGTTAAACAATTTATATTGGCTTTGATTGATGTAATGTTATTGAAGTAATGTTATAGAGAGAAAAATTACCGCATATTTTAATGTACACATCAGTATGATGGATTTCGATAAAAATTAAAAGATATAAAATTAATTGTAACAAATCTATTTGTATAAGATAGATCTGTCTATTTATTATCTAGACATGCCCAAGTTTGTCTAGCTTATATTTATCCATATACTTTCTCATTGAGAATAAGTGGTAGAAAGGGACAATAATAAAAAGAAAAAAGATCTCAGCTCGCCTTGGAAGTCTCAATTTTCTACGCGCCAAGTGCTCCTCTTCTTTCACTGGTTGATGGGGAGGTGACGAGGGAGTTGAGGATGGTGTTGTCAATTCATTCTCTTCTAAACTATTACTCAATGCTGATCCTATTCTATTCCCTAAGCCTTGAAGGTATTCGCCACTACCACCTAAAGCGGATCTTACAGTTCTGAGAGCTCCTCGAGTACGACCAATTAAAGAGCCTCCTGCCGTCGATGGCAAAGCCGTTGTAACGTCCACCATATCTTCTAATGCAAAATTATTCAAATAAATGTTTTATAAAGAAAAGAAAATAATAGGGAAAAGTTGTCAAAGTCTAAAATATTTCAAAACATACAAATGTTAAATAAAATCCCATTGTATTAGATTATAATGAATTAATCAAAAAATTATATCTATTGTATTTAATTTTTTTTTTTAATATTCCCAACATGAACAAAAGTAAATTTCATTTACAAATTTTTTTCGTTATATGTTCATTTAGTTTATATATTTATCGTTAAATGTTGTTTATATTTAGTAATAAAAAAAAAATTGAGACGACGACTGATTTAAATGATCATTACATATTTGACAACTCTTCCCTATGAGAAATTTTAGCAAAGAGAAATATTTTAAACTATCTCCTCGTCGATATCGTCCGATCAAAATTCGAATATATTTTATATTCGAGTAGAAAGATGATTAAGTACGTAAAGGTAAAAAAAAAGCAATCTTAGATAAAAAAAAATAAATAAAAAGAAAAATAAAATAAAACGAGACAAGAAAATAAAATAAGAAAATAATAAAAAAAAGACAATCTTAAATAAAATATAAATATACATTGTACTCGTCAATGTATGTATGTAGGTATATAGGTCATCTCACTTGGTTGCCTATGAGAATACATTCACGAGTTTAAACCTACGCATATCTATAGATAAGTGTGAAAATTTGAATGAAAGGAATTTTTAATGTCGAGAACTCCATTATGAATAGTAGAATATGTGAGACATGTATATAAAATTAATGATTTAATGAAAAATTCTGAAGACCATCCTATAGGACGATAAATTTAAATGAAAACAACTTGCCATGCATTTACAATACTGGAGGAATATGAAATAATGCGCATGATGTATATAGATGTTGAAAATCGATAGATTTATCAATAAAACAAACTTAGATACTGAATATCATATCACGAGAATTGTTAAGCGTATTTGTTCGTACCTAACGAATGAATTAAATATAACTACTTCGAACTATGTAGATATATCTATATCTAGAATATAGGTAAGTATATCATCATTTAAATTATTAAAATAGTTCTTAACAATAAATTAATAATGTTATAAAATTTTTCTATCCGATATATTTTACCGTCGAATTTGTTAATATAATTATATTATAATTATATTTATTTAATCAATTGATTAAATAAATATAAATATTTTTTATTTTTTATTATTGCATATAATATTGTTAATAGGAATGATCAATGTTACTATTAAATTATAAAATCCTATTATTTGATAATTATTCTTCCAATCATATTTATATTAATCTCAGTAATTAAAAAAGCGATCTTTTATATAATAAAATTATGTAAATAATTATTTAATGCGAAATTTTTAATTTAAAAATTCACTAAATCAACCAAATGCGATCTGTCTTTATGAACTCATTCTTGGATATACATTATAATCACCGCGGATATCCTTTCGCGATAACGTTATTAATGAGAGTTATTGTTGAAAATGTTTTATAAAATTTTAAGCGAATAATACGCATTTTTAATTTTTCTTGGGAAATATCAAATTATATGTCTTAATAAAGAACCGCTATATATAATTTGAAAATTATGATGAAGACAGAGAAAGAGAGAGAGAGAGAGGAGGGGAGAGACAGAGAAGAGAAAAAAAATGAGAAAAGAACGAATACGCGGAATATAAACTTCTTTAGATTATTGATTTTACCTGCATTCATATATCGAACATTTGATGCGATAAGATAGTTAAATTAGCATAGCGCTCGTTACCGAGGATGATGCAAATGTTCGGATTAGTATAAAAAAAGAAACATATGTCTATTGATCATGTAAGACGTATCGACAATGAAAAAGACGTCTATTTCCTTTTTCCTTGAAATGATTTATTATAGGTATATGATAAGACTATATTTTACACTACAATATCCTTGGAATATTGTCTTCATAATGTATGAAACAATAAAGATGAACAATAATTACTGGTTAATTATCGTAGAAAAAATGTAATAAATGACTTTAAAAAAAAATATTAATCGTTCGGAGAAAAGTTAGACATTACATGCATGCTTAGTTCTGATTCAGAACAATGAAAGGTCGCAATGTGATCAAATGATCGATTAAAACTAACAATAAATAAAGGAATCATGCGATAAGATGCCGGTAAAGTAAAGTGCATTGACTCGAAGTCAAAGATTAAATGTAATTAAACGCATCGTCAGAAAACACAAATAACTGCAATGCAGCTCTATCTATATCACATTCCTTTCATCATGCGGGTCGTTGCAAAATCTATCTCAGGTTTCTTGTTCTTTTTTCTTTTTTTTTTTCTTTATCTATATTATGCGATTTTTTTTATACAATTGTTGATCTTTTTTCAAAACGATTTTTTTTGCATAAAGTTATCGAAATTAATTCGAAATAACGTAAAGAAAACTACAATAAAACAAAAGTTGTTCTCTCGATAACATATGCAATATCAAGATAAAAATACAATGTACATACCTTTTATTATTAAGATTTATAGTTTCAACGTGACACTATTGTCTTTTCTTAACACCATATACAAATAATCGTAATCGATAAAACTCGATCACATCTTCGAGTTTCGTTTAAAAACGCACCAAGAAACACTCTAACAGATTTACATAAATATTCAAATCGACGTCAGCCTATGTCTTATTCGCTTTTAAAAGCGCGATTTCAAACAAAACTTTACGTTATGGTGTATGTCAATGAATTAAATTTCCAAAACGAGCTGTTTTATCAAAGAAATATGACAGGTCGTAAAAGTAACGTTTGAACAGAAAGCTCCGTCGATTTGCGCTACGCTAAGTGTTGCAGCTGCTTACGTTTCTTTCAATACAGCTCGCATTACGCTTTCCACATATAATCCGATTAAGCGATGCGCATGCGTTTCTAGCGATCAATAATACAATGGTCTTCGTTTACCAACATGTAACTAAACTACTAGAGACATCGAGTGGAATTCTTAATTTTTACTGAGTAATAGTCGATAACATATCGACTGCTGGTAAAGAATCTTATAACTAAAAATTAAAATCCCTAGAAATATATAATGTATTTATGTCGTATCAAATACTGAATTGTTTTTTCAAGAATAAAATAGATAGTGAATCCTGAAAGAAATTGTTTTAACAAAGAACAAATGAAATAAACATTTATCAGATAGTACATTGAAGAAATAGGATATTGTAGTATCCCAGCATATTCGTTATCCCAAAAGAATGGAGATAAAAACGTGTAAATATAAATTGTAAAAATTCGATCAAAAATCTGATTTAGGGAACAGTTTTTTATTTAGATATTTAGAATTTTATAATATTAAAAGAATATTAAGTAAGTTTGCACCATTGATATTACTCGTATTTATTTCAAATTTTCCTTTATATTTCCTAATTTGTTGCATATGAATCTAATTCCTAGATGATACAACTGCTCCTTCCCAAGGTGGAAGGTTTAAATGATTCCAATACGGTTTATGTCTGAAAATAAAAATATATGGTTTTAAATTAAATCATTTTCATTTTCCAGGAGTGTCCATGATGTAAAGAATAAATTTTTACCTCTCCGGATAATAGCCATCGGCTTCAACGTATGTCTCATTGTAAAGTGGCATGTATTCTTTCAAATCTACGAAAATATCTAATACTGGAGAGAAACTCATAAAGAAAGTCACTACTTCTCCGGGAATTTCTCGACTAATAACTAACATTTCGCAGTTGTAACAATAATGAGTGTTAAATTTATACACATTCATTTTCAAATCACCATTTTGAAGAGCGCGCGACGTGTTGCGCAATTGAATCAAAGATCGGTATACCTTATAAACTGACGCACCAGTAATGTTCTTCTGACTTTCCAAATTCAATAATTTATAATTTCCATGAACCGGAAGCCACGTACGATTACTCTTGCTGAACCCTACCGATCAAAAAATACATAATATTTTATCATATAATATTTGGATAAAATCAAGAAATTTTAAGTGTTCATTTGTCTATTCACCAGCATTTTTACTATTGTCCCATTGGAAAGGTGTGCGACATGGATCGCGAGATCGACTTTGATATTTATCCTTTCCAGCGTTACAAGCTTGTGGATCTTGCGTGTCCTCCCAAGATATGTTATTCTTGTCAGACATTCCAATTTCTTCTCCGTAATAAGTTACGGCAACACCAGGCAAGATCATTGGTAACATAGTCATCTGGACAGCCCTTTTTGGATAACGCGATGCGGTACGACTTCGATCGTGATTTCCCAACTAAAACAAATTATTTTAAATCACGAAATAATTACTAACAACCATTAATGATCATTAATATAACGGAGATAGATAACTTACCACCCAATTAGCACTTCCATTCTTTGGAGTTTTAGCTATCCATGCTTCAATGATCCTCTTAAAATCGGATGCGCTCGAATTGTGATTAACATCAGTGATCAATTTGAAATTGAATGGTATGTGAGAACCGTACTGATAATATTTCGTAGTATTTTCTAAAGAAGTATAAGCTTCGGTCATCATCACCTAAAGAACATAAGAACAGCGATTAACATATTGAGAGAAATTGTAATGATTTCTCGTAAGAATCAATACCTTCTCATCCTCGTTATTGGCATCGGAATAATCATCAAGAATCTTTCTCCAGCTTTTTACAAGTTCATAGGTTCGTGGATCGTCTTTGGTATAAATGTGATCCAAATAAGTGTAATCACGATCGGTAGCATTTGGATCGGAACTTCTGGGTTCATCATGGAGATCTTCTCTTTCGAAGAGATGTGGAACGGCATCTATTCGAAAACCATCTATGCCTTTACGTAACCAAAATAGAATGACGTCCTGAAAAATATAAAATCATGAAATTCGACAAATTCAATTGAAGATGCATCTTTCAATTTGAAAATTGCACTAACTTCCATCTCGGCTTGCACTTCTTTATTACTGTAATTTAAATCTGGTTGTCTGTACTCAAATTGATGTAGATACCATTCCTTCAACGTTGCATTATAGGTCCAAGCAGGACCACTGAACAGGCTTATCCAATTGTTCGGTGGAGTAACTCCATCATCCTTTCGTCCTTTTCTCCAAACATAATAATCTTTATATTTCTTCTCCCCTGCGAGAAACTTTTGGAACCACTCATGCTTGTCGGATGTATGATTTGGTACGAGATCGAGAATTACCTGCGAAATGTAATCAAAGTAGCGATCATTAAACAATGATCATGACATCAACATGAGACGAATTTGAAAGAATTTATGAAAAATTTTGGAGACAAAGATCGCCTCACTTTTAATCCAAGTCGTTTCGATTTTTCTACCAATGCTTCAAAATCCTCCATCGTACCAAACTCTGGATGTATGGCTTTGAAATCTGATATATCGTAACCAAAATCAACCATTGGACTCGCATAAATAGGTGAAAGCCATATTCCTCGAACTCCAGCGTCAACGAAATGCTCCAATTTCGATGTAATACCTTTTTGTTACGAGCACAACAATATTACAAAAATCATATTATTTAAGATTTCTACGAGAAATCTGTAATGTTTCTTACCTTTTAGATCACCGACTCCATCATCATTCGAATCCATAAAACTCCGTGGATAGATTTGATAGAATACGGCGTTCTTCCACCATCCTTTGTTTTTAATTTCGCCATGGACGAGACCAGTAGCGAGCAAAAGGGAACAAAAGCAAACTGCACGAAACATTTTCGAATCTGTTGTTGCCAATGATATTTCGTATATATATATTCCTGAAATATAAAAATTTATGGTACGTTATCTCATTATGTTTGTACTAGCGATAAGAATTCATTAATTTCTTATTAATGCGTGTCGCAATTTATCAGTAAAAATATTGGAATAATATTTATTTCAAAAGAATGAATTCCATTTTTTTGTATTATATAAGAAAATCCACTATCGCTGATATAGATTGATACTTTTTTGAATCCTAACGGAAATGGAAAGAAAGAAGCGTTTTTGAAAAATTATTATTTGTTTCATCGAACATCTTATCTTTCCTTGATTAAATAAATCTTGATAATATTCCTTAACAACAAATTGTAAATATCCATCATTTTACTATTATCTATGATATGAGAATAAAATCAAAGTATTTGAATCATTTTATATTTAAATAACCGAAATTTGTGTGATCTGATTAGAATATTTTTAATCATAAATCATTTAAATATAACATGGATAACGAGCAAAACGATGGATAACAATAACGGTCAAAAGGGAACAAAAGCAAACCGTGCGAAACATTGTTTGCAAAACATGTCATGCTAAATCCGATAATGTTGCATATAAAAATATTCCTTAAGTGTAGAAATTTATGATACGTCATCTCGCTAGTTACGATATCAATAAGATTCCATTACTTTTTAATTGATAAGTGCTATATATTATCATGAAAAATAATTGGGTATATATTCATTCGAAGATAGCGATAAAATTTTTCTGTTAGATGATAAAATCTATTATTATATATGAACCGCTTACTTGCCAAACCGATTAACTCAATAAAACAAAAAGTGAACAAATGCGACGAAATAATATAAATTGCTTTTTAATATTCCTATTAAAATACAAATTCAAATAAACATTGTAGAATGTATAAAGGCCTTGTTGCTTCTTTTGTATTGCATTATTGTAACGATTTGCATTAAAGTACGGAGTTAATCAGATTGGCTTCTCAAGTATAAATTATTTTTTATTCAATTGCCAAAGAAATTTAGTCATATAATGGTATTAAATAATCCGAATTTGGGAAATTTATTATGAATTTAAAAACTCAGGACTCCATCAAGTACCATGATATTTAAATTTCAATAAATTCTGAAAGTCCAATTAATCGATTTGGCTTGTGAATGGTTAATATGTAGATCGATGCTTTTTTGAATGCTAGTGAACATGACATGAAAAAATCAGTTTTGAAAAATTATCACTTATTTTATCGGATATCGTATTTTTCTTTGATTAAAAAATCTTAATAATATTACTAAACAACATTATTGTAAATACATATCATTCTATTATCATCTGTACTATGAGATTTAAATCAGGGTATTTAAATCATTTTATTTTTCAATAACCATATATACATAAATTTGGCACAATTCATTTCGAAAATGTTTCGAAGGTACTTAATCATAAATAATTTATATAAATCATCGTTGCTTCGGAATAAGTTGATCATCCTGTATAATAAATTGCTATTCTTGTCGAACGAAAGATAAACTACCATGGATATAATAAGATTTATAAAAATATAGAGATGGAAGTACGAACTCAAGTATATAAAGGAAAATAAAGATCAAAATCGAAACGTACATTACAATATACACATACAAAATATACTGATAATAATCAATGATATAATATTACATCATTAAAATTACAAGTAATTATGCAAACTTCTCCATTATATTCCCAAATCGTTTTACAATGTGTTAATTGTAAATCTAATTGCTAGATGATACGACTGCTCCTTCCCAGGGTGGAAGATTTACTTGGTTAAAATACGGTTTATATCTGGAAATGGAAAAATATGATTTGAATTACTACGTTTTCATTTTCCACGGGTGTCAATGCCGTAAAAAAAAACGATTACCTCGTAGTATGATGTCTATCGATTTCGACGTATGTATAATTGTAAAGTGTCATGTGCTTTTTTAAGTTTACGGGAAGGTTTATCACTGGAGAGAAACTCATGAAGAGAGCCACTGTCTCCCCAGGAACTTCTCGACTGATAGCTAAGAATTCACAATTGTAACAATAATCCGTTTTGAGTTTCACCACTTTCATTTTCAATTCTCCTTCCTGAAGGGCACGCGATGAATTGCGTAATTGAATTAAAGATCGATAAATCTTATAAAGTGACTGTTGTGTCGTGTTCTTTTGATTTTCCAAATTCAATAATTTATAATTTTCATGAACCGGAAGCCATGTTCGATTACCTTTGCTGAATCCTATTAATCAATAAATTCGTAAAATCTTTTTAGGTGATATTTTAATAAAATCAAGAAACTTTTAGTATTAAATTGTCTATTCACCAGCATTCTTACTACTGTCCCATTGGAAAGGTGTGCGATTAGGATCGCGAGATCGACTTCGATATTTATCCTTTCCGGCGTTACAAGCTTGTGGATCTTGTGTATCCTCCCAAGATATATCACTCTTATCAATCATTCCAATTTCTTCACCATAATAGGTTACCGCAACACCAGGCAAGATCATTGGTAGCATAATCATTTGCGATTCCCTTTTTGGATATCGTGACGCGGTACGACTTCGATCGTGATTTCCTAACTGAAAATAATGAATTCTAATAATGAAATAATTGTTAACAATCATTAATAAAAAATTATTTATCAAAGACTGACGACTTACCACCCAATTGGCACTTCCAGTGCTTGGAGTTTGTGCCATCCATGCCTCGATGGTTCTTTTAAAATCTGACGCACTCGAATTATGATTCACGTCGGTGATCAGTTTGAAGTTGAATGGTATGTGAGAACCGTACTGATAATACTTCGTAGTATTTTCTAGAGAAGTGTAAGCTTCAGTCATCATCACCTAAAGGACATAAGAACAACGATTAACATATTGAAAAAAATTGTGATAGTTTCTCGTAAGAATCAATACCTTCTCATCCTCGTTATTGGCATCGGAATAATCATCAAGAATCTTTCTCCAGCTTTTTACAAGTTCATAGGTTCGTGGATCGTCTTTGGTATAAATGTGATCCAAATAAGTGTAATCACGATCGGTAGCATTTGGATCGGAACTTCTGGGTTCATCATGGAGATCTTCTCTTTCGAAGAGATGTGGAACGGCATCTATTCGAAAACCATCTATGCCTTTACGTAACCAAAATAGAATGACGTCCTGAAAAATACAAAATCATGAAACTCAAAAAATCCAATTGGAGATGCATCTATTGATTCAATAATTACACTAACTTCCATTTCAGCTCGCACTACTGGATTACTGTAATTTAAGTCTGGTTGTCTGTACTCGAATTGATGGAAATACCATTCCTTCAACGTTGCATTGTACGTCCAGGCAGGACCACTGAACACACTGATCCAATTATTCGGTGGTGTCACACCATCATCCTTTCGTCCCTTCCTCCAAATATAATAATCCTTATATTTCTTCTCCCCTGTGAGAAACTTTTGAAACCACTCGTGCTTGTCGGATGTATGATTTGGTACGAGATCGAGAATTACCTGCGAAATGTAATCAAAGTAGCGATCATTAAACAAACCATGAGACGGATTTGAAAGAATTTATGAAAAATTTTGGAGAAAAAGATCGCCTCACTTTTAATCCAAGTCGTTTCGATTTTTCTAACAATGCTTCAAAATTCTCCATCGTACCAAACTCTGGATGTATGGCTTTGAAATCTGATATATCGTAACCAAAATCAACCATTGGACTCGCATAAATAGGTGAAAGCCATATTCCTTGAACTCCAGAGTCGACGAAGTGTTCCAATTTCGATGTAATACCTTTTTCGTTAAGAGCACAATAATATTAAAAAGATCATGTTATTTGAGATTTCAACGAGAAACCTGTAATGTTTCTTACCTTTTAGATCACCGACTCCATCATCATTCGAATCCATAAAACTTCGTGGATAGATTTGGTAGAATACTGCGTTTTTCCACCATCCCTTGTTCTTGATCTCACCATGGACGAGACCAATAAAGAGCAAAAAGGAAAAAAAGCTAAACGCGCGGAACATTTTCTCGCCTGGTCGCGTTTGTCATATAAAATCCGATAATGTTTCATATAAATATACTATTAGTCTAGAAATTTATGATACGTTATCTCATTAAGTTTACGCTATCAATAAGATTTCATTACTTTTTAGTTGATACGTGCTGTAATTTACTAGAAAAAGAATTGAAGTATATATTTATTCAAAGATAGAGATCAAGTTTTTCTATTAGATAATAAAATTTACTATCATGTATGTAAATCGGTTACTTTCTTGAAAATTTGTGAATATCGCAAGAAAAAAACTGTTTTAAATAATCATTGATTTTTTCGAATCTTATCTATCCTTGATTAAATATATCTTGAAAATATACCTGAACAACACGTAAATACTTATCACTTCACTATTATCTATGTTATGTGATTTAAATCAAAGTATCTGAATCGTTGTTTTTTCTTCAATAAATAGATATACGAGAATTTAGCACAATTCGATTCTAATATATATATGGAATCGAATTTAACCATAAATGATTTTAAATATATCAGCATTGCTTTAGTAACTTGATTGTTTTGTACAATAAACAAGTATTCTTGTTAGACAAATGATGTACTACGATGGGTAAAATACTATTTATAATAATGTAGAAACTAAAGTACGAACTTTAATATTTCAAGACAAATAATGATAAAACTAGTCTTAGAAAAATATTCAAATACAGAGATTGTCACGAATCGAAGCTAATGGAATATGCGATTGACTAACCTGACGTCTACTATAGAACTTATAAATCTAGGTGGGCGACTTCTTACGTAGGGAACAAGTAGAACAAGCGCGTTACAATTAATATTGATATATTGCCGAGCAAAAGATAGAGTTATATAACAAATAACATCTGCAGACATAGTTACTATCGACTTAAGCCTAATTCCTTCCTATAACCTTGGAATGGGGTGATATAAATATCCACGCAGGTACACTGCTAACCTTGAGTTTCTAATATAGTACTGATTGAATAAAGGGAATTCTCTGTAACATATCACAACGAATATTAGTGTCTAGTTACTGTCAACTCGTAGTACTCCATAATCGGCAACCACAACGTGGTGAGTCCTGTATCGAAATTACTTATGATATATCCAAATCTAATTGTAAGCCATGTAACGCAAATACTACACGATGAATACATATATATTTCAATGCGATTCGGAATTCTTTTTTTTTTTTTTTTTTTTTAATTTTAACGAAACATTAAAGTACTTACATTTTTAATTGCTAATGATTCTTCAGTCGATAAATAGATTAGATAGATTTCTAAAATAATATCTTAACGCTACGAGTAGAAAACATTAATTCGACTTTACAGTTTTATCTTATTCGTAAATCTATGAAATGAATTACAAAGCAATCATATTATTAAACAACTACAAGCATTGATTCTAAGATTGATGATTAGTTATAAAAAATGTTTATTTAAAATCATATTCTATCTGTCATTAAAAAATAATAAGAATCACGATAGGAATATATCCACAGAAGTTTACTAATTACGTAGATAGCTATAAAGAAAAATCGATATGGGCATTGCAAAATATATATAGTATTAAAGAAAAATTTGACAAAGAACAGTATTATTGAATTAATCACATTTATTATATTAATTAAACTAATTATTACGTCACGTAATATTCGATTAATTTATGTCAATAATTAATCATATTTTGAAATTTTATTCCTTTCTCATTTTATTATTTGAAATCTTAACGAATATTTTGTATTGCTATCTATGCTTTTTAAATTCAACAGAACATAGATATAAGAAAAGATCATATTTGAATCAAAACTGCATTCACACACGGTTCAGGCAAAAAGTAATGAATCGTCTTTAGTAGACGGATTCTTTCTTCAGCTATAAAGTCAAAAGAATATTATATAAAATTGCATCATTGAAATTATTAGGATACATGCAAAATATTCCATTATATTTCAAAAACCTATTCCGATTTGTCGATTATCAATCTAATTGCTAGATGATACGACTACTCCTTCCCAAGGAGGAATATTTATATACAATATTAATGGTTTATATCTGAAATAGGAATATACAATTTGAAGTAAATATACTTTCATTTTTCACGAGTGTCAATGCCGTAAAGAAAAAATTGTTACCTCTTCGTACGATAGGGATCGACTTCGACGTATGTATATTTGTAAAGTGTCATATGTTCTTTTAAGTTTATGAGAAGGTTTAACACCGGAGAGAAACTCATAAACAGAGTCACTGTTTCTCCGGGAACTTCTCGGCTGATAGCTAACAATTGGCAGTTGTAGCAATAATCCGTCTTGAGTTTCACCACCTTTATTTTCAATGATCCTTTCTGTAGAGCACGCGAAGAATTGCGTAATTGAATCAAAGATCGATAAGCCTTATAAAGAGACGGTCCTGTGGAGTTTTTTTGTTTTTCCAAATTTAGTACTTTATAATTGCTATGTACAGGGAGCCACGTTCGATTAGCCCCACTGAATCCTACCGAGCAATAAATTCAAAGTATCTTTTTATGTGATAATTTCAAATAAAACCGAGAAACATTTAGTGATCATTTACTTATTCACCGGCATTTTTACTACTGTCCCATTGGAAAGGTGTGCGATTTGGATCGCGAGATCGACTTTGATACTTATCCTTTCCAGCATTACAAGCTTGCGGATCTTGCGTATCCTCCCAAGATATATCCTTCTTGTCAGCCATTCCAATTTCTTCTCCGTAATATGTTACGGCAACACCAGGCAAGATCATTGGTAGCATAATCATTTGCAAAGACCTTCTTGGATAACGTGACGCGGTACGACTTCGATCGTGATTTCCCAACTAAAAATAATAAATTCTAATAATGGAATAAATGTTAACAACCATTAATAGTAACTTATCACAGATACATTACTATTAATTAGTTATTTAACAAAAAGTAACGACTTACCACCCAATTGGCACTTCCAGTGCTTGGAATTTGTGCCATCCATGCCTCGATGGTTCTTTTAAAATCTGACGCACTCGAATTATGATTCACATCGGTTATCAGTTTGAAGTTGAATGGTATGTGAGAACCGTACTGATAATATTTCGTAGTATTTTCTAGAGAAGTGTAAGCTTCGGTCATCATCACCTAAAGAACACAAGAACAACAATTAACATATTGAAAAAGTTGTAATGGTTTCTCGTAAGAATTGATACCTTCTCATCCTCGTTATTGGCATCGGAATAATCATCAAGAACCTTTCTCCAGCTTTTTACGAGTTCATATGTTCGTGGATCGTCTTTGGTATAAATATGGTCTAAATAAGTGTAATCACGACTGGTAGCATTTGCATCGGAACTTCTGGGTTCATCACGAAAATGATCGCTCTCGAAAAGATGCGGAACGGCGTCTATTCGAAAACCATCTATGCCTTTACGTAGCCAAAATCGCATAACGTCCTTCAGAATATAGAATCATGAAACTCAAAAAATCCAATTGGAGATGCATCTATTGATTCAATAATCACACTAACTTCCATTTCAGCTCGCACTACTGGATTACTGTAATTTAAGTCTGGTTGTCTGTACTCGAATTGATGGAAATACCATTCTTTCAATGTTGCATTGTACGTCCAGGCAGAACCACTGAACACACTGATCCAATTGTTCGGTGGTGTCACACCATCATCCTTTCGTCCCTTCCTCCAAATATAATAGTCCTTATATTTCTTCTCACCTGCGAGAAACTTTTGAAACCACTCGTGCTTGTCGGATGTATGATTTGGTACGAGATCGAGAATTACCTGAGAAATAATAGCAAAATTGCGATCTAAGAAACTGCTATGAAACAGATTTAAAAAAGTTGGTCAAAACAATTAGAAACAGAAATCGCCACACTTTTAATCCATGTCGTTTCGATTGTGCCATCAATGTCTCAAAATCCTCCATCGTACCAAACTCTGGATGTATGGCTTTGAAGTCTGATATATCGTAACCAAAATCAACCATTGGACTAGCATAAATAGGTGAAAGCCATATTCCTCGAACTCCAGCGTCGACGAAATGTTCCAATTTCGATGAAATACCTTATTTATTAGGAGCACAATAATATTAAAAAAATCATGTTATTTGAGATTTCAACGAGAAACCTGTAATGTTTCTTACCTTTTAGATCACCGACTCCATCATCATTCGAATCCATAAAACTCCGTGGATAGATTTGATAGAATACTGCGTTTTTCCACCATCCTTTGTTCTTGATCTCGCCATGGACGAGACCAATAAAGAGCAATAAGGAAATAAAGCTAAACGCGCGGAACATCTTCTCGTCCATTCGTGTCTTTCATATAAAATCCGATGATATTTCATATAAATATTAAAGACTAGAAATTTATGATACGTTATCTCACTAAGTTTACTCTGTCAATAAGATTTCAATATTTTTTAATTGATACGTGCTGCATTTTATCAAAACAAGAATCGAAGTATATAATTATTTGAAGATGAAAGTTAAATTTTTCTATCAGATAATAAAACTTACTATTATATATGTGGATCAATGGTTATCTGAATACTAGTAAATATCGCAAGAAAAGAAGAATTTTAAAAAATCATCGATATTATCTCATATTTTATCTATCCTTGATTAAAAGAATCTTGATAATTTTCTTGAACATCACGTTATAAATACTTATCACTTTACTATTATCTATGTTATGAGATTTAAATCAAAGTATCAGAATCATTTTTATTTTTAATATCCATTTATATAATTTGGCAAAATTTGATACAAATATATATGAAATGAATTTAATTATAAATATTTTAAACAGATCATCCTTGGATCAGGATAAATTGATTGTCGTGTACAAAAACTGCTGTTCTTGTTGGATGAATGATATAATACAATGTGTGAAATACGATTTATAATAATACAGAAACTAAAATACGAATTCATTTATATGAAGATAAAATTAATTTCAGATAAAAAATACAGATACAGAAATTATCAAGAATCGAAACTATATGATATTTGCAATTGACTAGATTGACGTCTTCTGAAGTACTTATAATTCGGGGTCGATGACATTCTACGAGGAAACAAGTAGAGCGAACGCGTTATAATTAATAGTGAAAGGTAGTTCAACGAACGAGCGAGTTATATGAACAAGTAACAGCCGTAGACATAATCACTGCATGCTAGTCAAAATCTCTTACTGTAATCTTAAAGTGGTATAGCGTAAATAATCTACACAGATTATTACAGGTTAATCTTGCGTTTCGAATATATTTATTGAATAAAATATAATACTGCATAATAGTGGTGATGAAATCTTTCGATAATGGAAATCCTATTGGATAAATCCTATTGCAATTTGTCGATTATAATTGTCGAATATAATTGCTAGAGGATACGATCATTCCATGCCAAGGTGGAAGGTTTACATACATGGTAAGCGGTTTATATCTGAAAAAGAAAGTATATGATTTGAAATTAATAAACTTTCATTTTCCACAAGTGTTAATGTTGTAGAGAAAAAATTATTACCTATTCGAATGATATGCATCGACTTCGACATATGTATATTTATACAATGTCATATGTTCTTTCAAGTTTACGAGAAGGTTTATCACTCGAGAGAAACTCATAAAGAAAGTCACTGTCTCTCCATGTACTTCTCGGCTGACAGCTAAAAATTCACAGTTGTAACAATAATCCGTCTTGAGTTTCACCACCTTTATTTTCAATGATCCTTCCTGTAAAGCGGGCGAAGAATTGCGCAATTGAATCAAAGATCGATAAGCCTTATAAAGAGACTGTCCTCTGGAGTTTTTTTGTTTTTCCAAATTTAATACTTTATAATTTTCATGTATAGGAAGCCACGTTCGATTAGTTCCGCTGAATCCTATCAACCAATAAGTTAATTTTTTATATGATAATTTAAGATAAAATCGAGAAACATTTAGCGATTATTTGCCTATTTACCGGCATTTGTACTATTGTCCCATTGTAAAGGTGTGCGATTCGGATCGCGAGATCGACTTCGATATTTATCCTTTCCGGCATTACAAGCTTGCGGATCTTGCGTATCCTCCCAAGATATATCACTCTTATCAACCATTCCAATTTCTTCTCCGTAATAAGTTACGGCAACACCAGGCAAGATCATTGGTAGCATCATCATTTGCAATTCCCTTTTTGGATATCGTGACGCGGTACGACTTCGATCGTGATTTCCTAACTGAAAATAATAAATTCTAATAATGAAATAATTGTTAACAACCATTAATAAAAACTAATTTATCAAAGACCGACTACTTACCACCCAATTGGCACTTGCAGTGCTTGGAGTTTGTGCCATCCACGCCTCAATGATCCTCTTAAAATCTGATGCAGTCGAATTATGATTCACATCGGTGATCAGTTTGAAGTTGAATGGTATGTGAGAGCCGTACTGATAATATTTCGTAGTATTTTCTAGAGAAGTGTAAGCTTCGGTCATCATCACCTAAAGAACACAAGAACAGCGATCAACATATTGAAAACAATTGTGATGGTTTCTTGTAAGAATCGATACCTTCTCATCCTCGTTATTGGCATCGGAATAATCATCAAGAACCTTCCTCCAGCTTTTTACGAGTTCATAGGTTCGTGGATCGTCTTTGGTATAAATATGGTCTAAATAAGTGTAATCACGATTGGTAGCATTTGCATCGGAACTTCTGGGTTCATCACGAAAATGATCGCTCTCGAAGAGATGCGGAACGGCGTCTATTCGAAAACCATCTACGCCTTTACGTAGCCAAAATCGCATAACGTCCTTCAGAATACAAAATCATGAAACTCAAAAAATCCAATTGGAGATGCATCTATTGATTCAATAATCACACTAACTTCCATTTCAGCTCGCACTACTGGATTACTGTAATTTAAGTCAGGTTGTCTGTACTCGAATTGATGGAAATACCATTCCTTCAACGTTGCATTGTACGTCCAGGCAGGACCACTGAACACACTGATCCAATTGTTCGGTGGTGTCACACCATCATCCTTTCGTCCCTTCTTCCAAATATAATAGTCCTTATATTTCTTCTCCCCTGCGAGAAACTTTTGAAACCACTCGTGCTTGTCGGATGTATGATTTGGTACGAGATCAAGAATTACCTGAGAAATAATAGCAAAATTGCGATCTAAGAAACTGCTATGAAACAGATTTAAAAAAGTTGGTCAAAACAATTAGAAAAAGAAATCGCCTCACTTTTAATCCATGTCGTTTCGATTGTGCCATCAATGTCTCAAAATCCTCCATCGTACCAAACTCTGGATGTATGGCTTTGAAGTCTGATATATCGTAACCAAAATCAACCATTGGACTAGCATAAATAGGTGAAAGCCATATTCCTCGAACTCCAGCGTCGACGAAATGTTCCAATTTCGATGAAATACCTTATTTATTAGGAGCACAATAATATTAAAAAAATCATGTTATTTGAGATTTCAACGAGAAACCTGTAATGTTTCTTACCTTTTAGATCACCGACTCCATCATCATTCGAATCCATAAAACTCCGTGGATAGATTTGATAGAATACTGCGTTTTTCCACCATCCTTTGTTCTTGATCTCGCCATGGACGAGACCAATAAAGAGCAATAAGGAAATAAAGCTAAACGCGCGGAACATCTTCTCGTCCGTTCGTGTCTTTCATATAAAATCCGATGATATTTCATATAAATATTAAAGACTAGAAATTTATGATACGTTATCTCACTAAGTTTACTCTGTCAATAAGATTTCAATATTTTTTAATTGATACGTGCTGCATTTTATCAAAACAAGAATCGAAGTATATAATTATTTGAAGATGAAAGTTAAATTTTTCTATCAGATAATAAAACTTACTATTATATATGTGGATCAATGGTTATCTGAATACTAGTAAATATCGCAAGAAAAGAAGAATTTTAAAAAATCATCGATATTATCTCATATTTTATCTATCCTTGATTAAAAGAATCTTGATAATTTTCTTAAACATCACGTTATAAATGCTTATCACTTTCCTATTATCTGTAATGTTAGATTTAAATCAAAGTATCTGAATCATTTTTATTTTTAATATCCATTTATATAATTTAGCAAAATTTGATACAAATATATATGGAATGAATTTAATCATAAATGTTTTAAACAGATCTTCGTTGCTCCAGTGTAACTTGATTGTCCTGTACTAAGATGTAGCTATTCTTATTAGACGAAAAATGGACTACGATGGATAGAATACGATTTATAGTAATGTAAAAACTAAAGTATGAGCTTAATTATTTAAAGATAAATAAAGATATAATTACTCTTAGAAAAAAATTTAGATACGGAAATTATTAGGAATTGGAGCTAATGGAATATGGAGCGATTGATAGACTGATTTCTACTAGAGAACTTATATATCGGGGTGTGAGACACTACGAAAGAAACAAATAGTAGGGGCGTGTTACAATTAATAGTGATATATTGTCTTGAGAAAGATCTAGTTATATGAGCAAACAACAACAATTATTGATATATAATAGTTGTTGCGTACAATAACTCCGACTCTAATCTCTTTCTTTAACCTTAAGATGGGGTGGAATGAATCATCACGCAGGTTCACTGCTGGCTTTGGATTTTGAATGTAGTTGTTATTAAATGAAGTATAATAGTGGATAATAGTGGTGATGGAAGTTTCCATTGTTGTAACAGTCCAATTATCCGTAAGTGTCTGAGTCTCATCCAGTTAGCATAGACATGAATTCTCTGTAAATGATATATCTCACCTGGTACAATGGATCTTAGAGTCTAGTCATCGTCAATCTGTAATACTCCGTAAATAGAAATCTCAATGTGATGAGTCCTAAATCGGTATATCGAAACTAATTGTAAATCATTTAACGTAAGTATTACCAGTCGAATGAATATATATTTTAAGGCGTTTCGATAATCATTTGTTTTTAATTTTAACGAAACATTAAAATACTCAAAAAAATAGATTCATTTTTCCATTATAAAGTCAAAAGAATATTAGATAAAATTGCATCAATAAGATTGTTCTTATTTATTTAAAATCTTGCATTACATTTCTAAATTTTACTACAATTTTTATATTATGAATCTAATTGCTAGATGATAACACAATTCCTTCCCAATGACCAATATATATAAATTCGTAAAATGGTTTATACCTGCAAATATAAGATTAAAGAAATATAAGATTAAAAATTAATATATTTTCGTTTTCAACGAGTGACAATGGTCTAAAGTAAAAATTACTGCTTGTTTAATTACCTCTCTGTATGATGGTCATCAACTTCAACGTATATATTGTTGTAAATAGTCATGAGTTCCCTCAAGTTCACGCGAAGTTTTACCACTGGAGAAAAACTCATTACGAGAGCTACTGTCTCTCCAGGAACTTCTCGACTCACAACTAATACTTCGCAATTGTAACAATAATCTGTATTGAGTTTCACAACCTTCAATTTCAATGTACCTTGCTGAAGAGCTACTGATGTTTTGCGCAATCGAATCAACGATCGATACATCTTATAAAGTGACTGTCGTGTCGTATTTTTTTGATTTTCCAAATTCAATAATTTATAATTTTCATGAATCGGAAGCCACGTTCGATTACCGTTACTGAATCCTACAGACCCATAAATTTATAATATCTTTTCATATGTTACAGTTAAAAAATACTGAAATTTTAAGTTCCGACTGGTCTTCTTACCCGCATTTTTACTACCGTCCCATTGGAAAGGTGTGCGATATGGATCACGAGATCGACTTTGATATTTTTCCTTTCCGGCGTTACAAGCTTGCGGATCCTGTGTATCCTCCCACGATATGTCACTCTTATCAACCATTCCAATTTCTTCTCCGTAATAAGTTACGGCAACACCAGGCAAGATCATTGGTAACATAGCCATTTGAAATTCCCTTTTTGGATAACGTGACGCGGTACGACTTCGATCGTGATTTCCTAACTGAAAATAATGAATTCTAATAATGAAATAATTGTTAACAATCATTAATAAAAAATTATTTATCAAAGACTGACGACTTACCACCCAATTGGCACTTCCAGTGCTTGGAGTTTGTGCCATCCATGCCTCGATGATACTTTTAAAATCTGACGCAGTCGAATTATGATTCACATCGGTGATCAGTTTGAAATTGAATGGTATGTGAGAGCCGTAATGATAATATTTCGTAGTATTTTCTAGAGAAGTATAAGCTTCGGTCATCACCACCTAAAGAACACAAGAACAGCGATCAACATATTGAAAGAAATTGTAATGGTTTCTCGTAGAATCGATACCTTCTCATCCTCGTTATTGGCATCGGAATAATCATCAATAACCTTCCTCCAGCTTTTTACGAGTTCATAGGTACGTGGATCGTCTTTGGTATAAATATGGTCTAAATAAGTGTAATCACGATTGGTAGCACTTGAATCAGAACTTCTGGGTTCATCACGGAGATCTTCTCTTTCGAAAAGATGAGGAACTGCATCTATTCGAAAACCATCTATGCCTTTACGTAACCAAAATCGAATGACATCCTGAAAAATATAAAATCATGTAATTGGACAAATTCAATTGAAGATGCATCTTTCAATTCGATAATTTCACTAACTTCCATCTCTGCTTGCACTTCTTTATTACTGTAATTTAAGTCAGGTTGTCTGTACTCGAATTGATGGAAATACCATTCCTTCAAAGTTGCATTGTAAGTCCACGCAGGACCACTGAACACGCTTATCCAATTGTTTGGTGGTGTAACTCCATCATCCTTTCGTCCTTTTCTCCAAATATAATAATCTTTATATTTTTTCTCCCCAGCAAGGTACTTTTGGAACCACTCGTGCTTATCAGATGTATGATTTGGTACGAGATCGAGAATTACCTGCGAAATATAATCAAAGTTGTGATCATTAAAACAGCCGTCGAGCAATAGATTTGAAAGAATTTATGAAAAAAATTGGAGACAAAGATCGCCTCACTTTTATTCCAAGTCGTTTCGATTTTTCTACCAATGCTTCGAAATCCTCCATCGTACCAAACTCTGGGTGTATAGCTTTGAAATCTGATATATCGTAACCAAAATCAACCATTGGACTCGCATAAATAGGTGAAAGCCATATTCCTTGAACTCCAGCGTCAACGAAATGTTCCAATTTCGATGTAATACCTTTTTTGTTACCAGCGCATTAGTATTACGCAAGTGAAATTATTAGAGATTTCAACAACAAGCTGGAAACACGGCTCTTACCTTTTAGATCACCGACTCCATCGTCATTCGAATCCATAAAACTCCGTGGATAGATTTGATAGAATACTGCGTTCTTCCACCATCCTTTGTTTTTGATCTCGCCGTAAACTAAATTAGTTGCGAACAAGAAGGAACAAAAGCAAACTGCACGAAACATCGTTGCGACTACTATGCACTATCGTCTATAATACTTCATATAAGTATACTCTTGAAATATAAAAATTTGTAATACGTTATCTCACTAAGTTTACACTATCAAAAGATGTGATTACTTTTTAAAAGATGCAAGCTGTATTTTATCAAGATATAAAATTTTCCTTAAAATATATAACAACAAATACTTATAATAAGAATATTCATTCTTTTATATAAGAAAACTTATATAAAACTTATAGGCTTACTAACTTTCTTTAATATTAGCAGAATTAGTAAGAAAGAAACAATTTTCAAAAATCTTCAGTTGTTTTATAGGAAAACTTATCGTTTTCTTATTAAAATAATCTTGATAATATTCGTCAACAACTCTTTATAGATACTTATCATTTTATTATTATCTGTATCATAAGAATTCAATCAAAGTACCTCACTTCATTTCTTTTCCACAGAACGTTTATGCTTGAATGCTGTCGTATTCGGTTAGAATATTTTGAACCATAAATGGTTCAAATAGTTTTTAAAGATAACTTTACAACAATTGCTCTACATAAAAAAATAGTGTAGATTTTTGCAAGATAGATGACATTATAATGTGAAGCAAATCGATAATAAATCGTGTATTTTTATTTCTTAATAATGGCATTGAAATGTAGATATAGGAGAGGAAAGTTTTTAAAAGTCATTAGTATTACCAAAGATAACAGAAAATTTTTATAATACAATAATATTAATCATGTTTATTACAATTATTTAAAACTAAGAATGTAGTTGTATTAATTAGTTTACTTAGTTTTTAACAAAGTTTTTAACAAATATTAAGGATAATATGATAAAATATTCTATATATAACCAATTCTACATATTTCTTCTATACCGAAGACTATACTGAAATATTTCTGTAGACGATGAACTTTAAATAGAAATAGACTGAAGATTTATTTTTATATTAAAAAGAAGAAACCTTGTACATTTATTTCATTCCAATTCTTTAATTTTATTCTTCTTTACGAGCAAAAGAAATAGTATATATTGCAAAAGATTTTATCAATAAGGACCAAACAATAAAAATATTGATTCAATAATATATTAAAAAAATAGGACTTGGAATATATTCATTATGTCAGAACAACGGATAAAAAATGTGTAAATAAAAATTATAAAATTTTCTTTAGAGATCAAATTTCTATCCTAAAAGTGTTACACTTAAATAGATAAATTTTTTTTTAGTCTAGGTAAAAACAATATTATGAAAGACTAAGTCATTGGAATGATCCATATTTATGCAAAATTATCGCACATATCTTCAAATCCTATTACTATTTGACAACATAAAATCTAATTACTAGACGATATGACATATCCAGCCCAAGGATTAATATATATAACGTTGGAATCAAATTTATATCTGAAAAAAAATATATATGATTAGGAATTCATTCATTTTGAATCCCAACGAGTCCTAAATGTCAAATGTAAAAATTATTGCTTAATTAATTACCTCTTCGTAAAATAGGCATCAACTTCAATGAATGTATTATTATAAAGAATCATAACATCTTTCAAATTTACGGGAAGTTGTATAGCTGTAGAAAAACTCATTAGGAGAGACACTGTCTCTCCAGGTATTTCTCGATTGATAACTAATAATTCGCAGTTGTAACAATAATCCGTGTAGAATTTCAACACCTTCATTTTCAAATCACCTTGTTGAAGAGCACGCGATGTTTTCCGTAATCGAATTAAAGATCGATACATTTTATAAACTGTTTGTTGTGAAGAATTAGTTTGATCTAACAAATTCAATACTTTATAATTTTCATGAACCGGAAGCCACGTTTGATTACCGTTGCTAAATCCTATTGACCAATAAATTCGTTAAACCCTTATATGTAATATTTTTTTAAATAAAGAAAAGTTTGTAGTATTCATCTATCTACTCACCTGCATTTCTAACATAGCTCCATTGGAAAGGTGTGCGATTCGGATCGCGAGATCGACTTCGATATTTATCCTTCCCGGCGTTACAAGCTTGCGGATCTTGTGTGTCTTCCCACGAAATATCACTCTTATCAACCATTCCAATTTCTTCTCCGTAATAAGTCACGGCAACACCAGGCAAAATCATTGGCAGCATAGTCATTTGAAATTCCCTTTTTGGATAACGTGACGCGGTACGACTACGATCGTGATTTCCCAACTAAAACAAATTATTTTAAATTATGAAATAAATACTAACAACCATCAATGATCATTAATATAACGGAGATAGATAACTTACCACCCAATTAGCACTTCCATTCTTTGGAGTTTTAGCTATCCATGCCTCAATGATCCTCTTAAAATCGGATGCGCTCGAATTATGATTAACATCGGTGATCAATTTGAAATTAAATGGTATGTGAGCACCATACTGATAATATTTCGTAGTATTTTCTAGAGAAGTATAAGCTTCGGTCATCATCACCTAAAGAACACAAGAACAGCGATTAACATATTGAAAGAAATTGTAATGATTTCTCGTAAGAATCAATACCTTCTCATCCTCGTTATTGGCATCGGAATGATCATCAAGAATCTTTCTCCAGCTTTTTACAAGTTCATAGGTTCGTGGATCGTCTTTGGTATAAATGTGATCCAAATAAGTGTAATCACGATCGGTAGCATTTGGATCCGAACTTCTGGGTTCATCACGGAGATCATCGCTTTCGAAAAGATGAGGAACGGCATCTATTCGAAAACCATCTACGCCTTTACGTAACCAAAATCGAATGACATCCTGAAAAATATAAAATCATGTAATTGGACAAATTCAATTGAAGATGCATCTTTCAATTCGATAATTTCACTAACTTCCATCTCTGCTTGCACTTCTTTATTACTGTAATTTAAGTCAGGTTGTCTGTACTCGAATTGATGGAAATACCATTCCTTCAAAGTTGCATTGTAAGTCCACGCAGGACCACTGAACACGCTTATCCAATTGTTTGGTGGTGTAACTCCATCATCCTTTCGTCCTTTTCTCCAAATATAATAATCTTTATATTTTTTCTCCCCAGCAAGGTACTTTTGGAACCACTCGTGCTTATCAGATGTATGATTTGGTACGAGATCGAGAATTACCTGCGAAATATAATCAAAGTTGTGATCATTAAAACAGCCGTCGAGCAATAGATTTGAAAGAATTTATGAAAAAAATTGGAGACAAAGATCGCCTCACTTTTATTCCAAGTCGTTTCGATTTTTCTACCAATGCTTCGAAATCCTCCATCGTACCAAACTCTGGGTGTATAGCTTTGAAATCTGATATATCGTAACCAAAATCAACCATTGGACTCGCATAAATAGGTGAAAGCCATATTCCTTGAACTCCAGCGTCAACGAAATGTTCCAATTTCGATGTAATACCTTTTTTGTTACCAGCGCATTAGTATTACGCAAGTGAAATTATTAGAGATTTCAACAACAAGCTGGAAACACGGCTCTTACCTTTTAGATCACCGACTCCATCGTCATTCGAATCCATAAAACTCCGTGGATAAATTTGATAGAATACGGCGTTCTTCCACCATCCTTTATTTTTGATCTCGCCATGGACGAGACCAGTAGCGAGTAAAAGGGAACAAAAACAAACTGCACGAAACATTTTCGAATCTGTTATTGCCAATGATATTCCGTATATATATTTTCCTGAAATATAAAAATTTATGGTACGTTATCTCGCTATGTTTGCACTAGCGATAAGAGTCCATTAATTTCTTATTAATGCGTGTCGCAATTGATCAGGAAAAATATTGGAATAATATTTATTTCAAAAGAATGAATTCCATTTTTTTATATAACATAAGAAAATCTACTATCACTGATATAGATTGATACTTTATTGATTCCTAGTGGAAATGGAAAGAAAGAAGCGTTTTTGAAAAATTATTATTTGTTTCATCGAACATCTTATCTTTCCTTGATTAAATAAATCTTGATAATATTCCTTAACAAAAAATTGGAAATATCCATCGTTTTATTATTATCTATAATATGAAAATAAAATCAAAGTATTCGAATCATTTTATGTTTAAATAACCGAAATTTTTGTGATCTAATTAGAATATTTTTAATCATAAACCATTTAAATATAACATGGTTCTTCAAAATAAACAAACTGTACTGCAGAATAAAATTCCATATAATCTTTTTGAATAAATTATATACTATGGTTAATATAATAACAATTATAAAAATGTAAAAAAGGAAGTAAAAACTAAAAGTATTATTTGTAATACTGAAATAGAGATTATCAGAATGTTACAGTTAATGAAATGAATAGAAATAAAAGAGTGTAAATGAAAACGAAACTGTAAATGGCAACGAATAGTACGTGTCTATTGAAGTTTAGTTCGAATGGATTGACCGTGAGTTTATTATAAAATTGTAATGAAATAAGTAATATAATTATTTGATATTAAACAAGAGATACGAGCTACTTATAAGCGAATATTGTTTAAATATTAGATTACTACACTCCCTATATAATAAAGATTCTTCAAATCAATAGAAAATTATTATAATTATAATTTAATATAATATGGCCATAAGAAATTGTCTTCAATATTTACTTCGCACATTAACATAAAAAATGTGATTAAACACATCCGCTTGCTGTTGTCTGTTCGTATAACGCGATTCTTCACCTGACAACTAACAAAGAGAAAAACTACTTATTTCAATCCCATACCAAAATCTTATCTACCGATTATCTTCATCTACTATACCGACCGTCGGTAACTAGGGAATCTACTATACCGACCGTCGGTAACTAGGGAATCTGCTATACCGGCGGTCGGTAAAACAGATCTACTATACCGACCGTCGGTAACTAGGGAATCTGCTATACCGGCGGTCGGTAAAACAGATCTACTATACCGACCGTCGGTAACTAGGGAATCTGCTATACCGGCGGTCGGTAAAACAGATCTACTATACCGACCGTCGGTAACTAGGGAATCTGCTATACCGGCGGTCGGTAAAACAGATCTACTATACCGACCGTCGGTAACTAGGGAATCTGCTATACCGGCGGTCGGTAAAACAGATCTACTATACCGACCGTCGGTAACTAGGGAATCTGCTATACCGGCGGTCGGTAAAACAGATCTACTATACCGACCGTCGGTAACTAGGGAATCTGCTATACCGGCGGTCGGTAAAACAGATCTACTATACCGACCGTCGGTAACTAGGGAATCTGCTATACCGGCGGTCGGTAAAACAGATCTACTATACCGACCGTCGGTAACTAGGGAATCTGCTATACCGGCGGTCGGTAAAACAGATCTACTATACCGACCGTCGGTAACTAGGGAATCTGCTATACCGGCGGTCGGTAAAACAGATCTACTATACCGACCGTCGGTAACTAGGGAATCTGCTATACCGGCGGTCGGTAAAACAGATCTACTATACCGACCGTCGGTAACTAGGGAATCTGCTATACCGGCGGTCGGTAAAACAGATCTACTATACCGACCGTCGGTAACTAGGGAATCTGCTATACCGGCGGTCGGTAAAACAGATCTACTATACCGACCGTCGGTAACTAGGGAATCTGCTATACCGGCGGTCGGTAAAACAGATCTACTATACCGACCGTCGGTAACTAGGGAATCTGCTATACCGGCGGTCGGTAAAACAGATCTACTATACCGACCGTCGGTAACTAGGGAATCTGCTATACCGGCGGTCGGTAAAACAGATCTACTATACCGACCGTCGGTAACTAGGGAATCTGCTATACCGGCGGTCGGTAAAACAGATCTACTATACCGACCGTCGGTAACTAGGGAATCTGCTATACCGGCGGTCGGTAAAACAGATCTACTATACCGACCGTCGGTAACTAGGGAATCTGCTATACCGGCGGTCGGTAAAACAGATCTACTATACCGACCGTCGGTAACTAGGGAATCTGCTATACCGGCGGTCGGTAAAACAGATCTACTATACCGACCGTCGGTAACTAGGGAATCTGCTATACCGGCGGTCGGTAAAACAGATCTACTATACCGACCGTCGTAACTAGGGAATCTGCTATACCGGCGGTCGGTAAAACAGATCTACTATACCGACCGTCGTAACTAGGGAATCTGCTATACCGGCGGTCGGTAAAACAGATCTACTATACCGACCGTCGTAACTAGGGAATCTGCTATACCGGCGGTCGGTAAAACAGATCTACTATACCGACCGTCGTAACTAGGGAATCTGCTATACCGGCGGTCGGTAAAACAGATCTTCTATACCGACCGTCGGTAACTAGGGAATCTGCTATATAACAGAATCTACGTTAGGTTTATGATGCTTACCTTGTAGATCATCAACTCCATCGTCATTGGAATCCATAAAACTACTTGGATAGATTTGATGAAATACGGGGTCCATTCTTCATCCTGTGATTTTGATCTCGACATCGATGACACTAGTAGCAAGCATGAGGAATCTACGTTAGGTTTATGATGCTTACCTTGTAGATCATCAACTCCATCGTCATTGGAATCCATAAAACTACTTGGATAGATTTGATGAAATACGGGGTCCATTCTTCATCCTGTGATTTTGATCTCGACATCGATGACACTAGTAGCAAGCATGAGGGAACAAAGCCTTATTGCTCAAATCATACTGGCGACTGCTATGTGCTATCGCTGATTATGCTTTGTATAAATATGCTTTCATTATTTAAAGGTTTCTGATACGTTATCTCTCTAATATTTCGCTATTGTCAAGAGATGTTTACTGTGTAAGAGTTAATTATTGAACTTTTTTAAGAAAATAATTCGCATGATACTTTTTCAAAGCAATATTTTTTATAACACTATTCCTTTTGGCTTATGAGGTATCTCACTTATATAAATCGTGTACCTTATTGTACTAGCGGAAATGGTAAAGAAAGACATTATTTAAAAATCTTCAATTGTTTTATCAGTCAACTTATCTTTATCTGTTTAAAAAAATCTTGGTAATATTCCTTAACAACTCGTTGTACATAATTATCTACTAGTTTACCTAATAATTTTACTATTATTAACATAAGAATTCAATAAAAATATTTCATTTTATTCCTTTTCTCGGAAACGGTTCTACTTGAATATGGTCCAATTTGTTTCGAATATTTTTAACCATGAATGGTATAAGTGGTCTGATTATCCAAAAAGTTAGAATGAAATCGATTTCTTCTTTTTTTTGCACTATTATTAACTTTAACGTTTTTGAACTATTTAAATCTTTTCCGGTATTAAAATTCGAAAAATTAATGGGGTTATAGGTGTTTCTAGGTAGAACACTCAGGCAGCTGTGATCGCTGATTCACACAGTTCGACCTATATATACTCTGTGCGCATACCTATTCTATTGTGCCCTTTTGTATGTGTACAGAATTATAAACTTAGTCACCATTTTTTCTGTAATCAGTAATATTGTAAAGTGTAAGACATGCAATAGTGACATGAAGTTTATGGAATCTAGCATACGCGGACTCAATTTTACATTAGCGATTTCGTGTAACTTCTGCGACAATTCTAGTCCTTTCATAAAAAATAAAGCGTATGACAAATGAATTATTTTAGCATTCCGATTGTTAAGAATTCATTTACGATGAATAGAAAAATTTTGTGGAATCATGGATTTATCAAAAGCGATGTACTAATCGTTTTATGATACCGTTATCGGACACATTAATATTTCTGCCAAGGATATACTTATATATAAAAAAGAAAGAAACTTTGTGAATTTTTTTCATTCAATTATTTAATTTTATTCATTTTTACAAGCGAAGGAAATAGTAAATTCATAAAGAGATTTTATTAACAAGAAACAGAAAAAAACAAATATACATTCAATAATATATTTAAAATCATTGTACATATCTCCAAATTCTACTGCTATTTGTCGGTATTAAATCTAATTACTAGATGATAAGACAATGCCTTCCCAAGGATTAACATATATAACGTTGGAATATAATTTATATCTGGAAATAGAAATATATGAATTGAAATTAATTAATTTTCATTCTCAACGAATGCCGATAATAGAGAATAAAAATCATTGCTCCTTTAATTACCTCTTCAAAGCAAAGGAATCAACTTCAACATATATATTGTCGTAAAGAGGCATGATATCCCTCAAATCGACGCGAATTTGTATGGCTGGAGAAAAACTCATTACGAGAGACATTATCTCTCCAGATACTTCTCGAATGATAACTAACAATTCGCAGTTGTAACAATAATCAGTATGGAATTTCACTACCTTCATTTTCAAATCACCTTCTTGAAGTGCGAGCGATGTGTTCCGCAATCGAATCAAAGATCGATAGATTTTATAAACTGACTGTTGTGAAGAATTAGTTTGATCTAACAAATTCAATACTTTATAATTTTCATGAACCGGAAGCCACGTTCGATTTCCGTTACTAAATCCTATTGACCAATAAATTCGTTAAACCCTTATATGTAAGATTTTTTAAAATCAAGCCACTTTTAGTATTTATTTATGTACTCACCAGCATTTGAAACATAGCTCCATTGGAAAGGTGTGCGATTTGGATCACGAGATCGATTTCGATATTTATCCTTTCCGGCGTTACAAGCTTGCGGATCTTGTGTGTCTTCCCACGAAATATCACTCTTATCAACCATTCCAATTTCTTCTCCATAATAAGTAACGGCAACACCAGGTAAGATCATTGGTAGCATAATCATTTGGACTTCTCTATTTGGATAACGTGACGCGGTACGACTACGATCGTGATTTCCCAACTAAAACAAATTATTTTAAATTACGAAATAATTACTAACAACCATCAATGATCATTAATATAACGGAGATAGATAACTTACCACCCAATTAGCACTTCCATTCTTTGGAGTTTTAGCTATCCATGCTTCAATGATCCTCTTAAAATCGGATGCGCTCGAATTGTGATTAACATCGGTGATCAATTTGAAATTGAATGGTATGTGAGAACCGTACTGATAATATTTCGTAGTATTTTCTAAAGAAGTGTAAGCTTCGGTCATCATCACCTAAAGAACATTAGAACAGCGATTAACATATTGAGAGAAATTGTAATGATTTCTCGTAAGAATCAATACCTTCTCATCCTCGTTATTGGCATCGGAATAATCATCAAGAATCTTTCTCCAGCTTTTTACAAGTTCATAGGTTCGTGGATCGTCTTTGGTATAAATGTGATCCAAATAAGTGTAATCACGATCGGTAGCATTTGGATCGGAACTTCTGGGTTCATCATGGAGATCTTCTCTTTCGAAGAGATGTGGAACGGCATCTATTCGAAAACCATCTATGCCTTTACGTAACCAAAATAGAATGACGTCCTGAAAAATATAAAATCATGAAATTCGACAAATTCAATTGAAGATGCATCTTTCAATTTGAATATTGCACTAACTTCCATCTCGGCTTGCACTTCTTTATTACTGTAATTTAAATCTGGTTGTCTGTACTCAAATTGATGTAGATACCATTCCTTCAACGTTGCATTGTAGGTCCAAGCAGGACCACTGAACAGGCTTATCCAATTGTTCGGTGGAGTAACTCCATCATCCTTTCGTCCTTTTCTCCAAACATAATAATCTTTATATTTCTTCTCCCCTGCGAGAAACTTTTGGAACCACTCATGCTTGTCGGATGTATGATTTGGTACGAGATCGAGAATTACCTGCGAAATGTAATCAAAGTAGCGATCATTAAACAAACCATGAGACGAATTTGAAAGAATTTATGAAAAATTTTGGAGACAAAGATCGCCTCACTTTTAATCCAAGTCGTTTCGATTTTTCTACCAATGCTTCAAAATCCTCCATCGTACCAAACTCTGGATGTATGGCTTTGAAATCTGATATATCGTAACCAAAATCAACCATTGGACTCGCATAAATAGGTGAAAGCCATATTCCTCGAACTCCAGCGTCAACGAAATGCTCCAATTTCGATGTAATACCTTTTTGTTACGAGCACAACAATATTACAAAAATCATATTATTTAAGATTTCTACGAGAAATCTGTAATGTTTCTTACCTTTTAGATCACCGACTCCATCATCATTCGAATCCATAAAACTCCGTGGATAAATTTGATAGAATACGGCGTTCTTCCACCATCCTTTATTTTTGATCTCGCCATGGACGAGACCAGTAGCGAGTAAAAGGGAACAAAAACAAACTGCACGAAACATTTTCGAATCTGTTGTTGCCAATGATATTCCGTATATATATATTCCTGAAATATAAAAATTTATGGTACGTTATCTCGCTATGTTTGCACTAGCGATAAGAGTCCATTAATTTCTTATTAATGCGCGCTGCAATTTATCAGGAAAAATATTGGAATAATATTTATTTCAAAAGAATGAATTCCATTTTTTTGTATTATATAAGAAAATCTACTATCACTGATATGGATTGATACTTTTTTGAATCCTAGCGGAAATGGAAAGAAAGAAACGATTTTGAAAAATTATTATTTGTTTCATCGAACATCTTATCTTTCTTTGATTAAATAAATCTTGATAATATTCCTTAACAAAAAATTGTAAATATCCATCGTTTTATTATTATCTATAATATGAAAATAAAATCAAAGTATTTAAATCATTTTATATTTAAATAACCGAAATTTGTGTGATCTAATTAGAATATTTTTAATCATAAACCATTTAAATATAACATGGTTGCTTCAGAATAACCAAATTGTACTGTAGAATAAACACCCATATATTCTTGTTGAATGAAACTATGGTTGATATTAAGAATTATTAAAATGTAAAAAAGGAAGTACAAACTTAAATTTTTATTTATAATACTTTTAGTATTAAAGGTAAATAAAGATATAACTGATTACAGAAAAAGATCCTGATATAGAGATTATCAGAATGTTACAGTTAATGAAATGAATACAAATAAAAGAATGTAAATGAAAACTAAACTATAAATGTCAGCAAATAGTACGTTTCTATTGAAATTTAGTTGAATAGATTGACTGTGAGTTTATTATAAGCGAATATTGTTTAAATATTAGTTTATTATACTCCCTATATAATAAAGATTTTTCAAATTATTAGAAAATTATTAAAATTATAATTTATTATAGTTTGGCCATAAAAGATTGATTTTCGATATATACTTCCCACATTCACATACAAAAGCTAAAGGAAGAGATAAGGATTTCGCGCACCGTGATTACGCACATCCGCTTGCCGTTGTCTGTTCGTATAACGCGATTTTTCCCCTGACAACTTACCAGCAGAAAGACTGCTTATTTCAGTGCTATTCCAAAACCTCGATTTTTAACGAAACATTACAGTATTTTTATTTTTTTATTGCTAAAACATTGCAGAAAACATTTATCCGAATGAGCAGTTTTATCTTATATTTAAATCAACCGATTGAGTAACAACGCAATGATTACGCAATGACAAGCATTGACTCCAATATTGCATTGCACGAGATTAATAATTGAGGATGCGTAAAATACAAATATTTAATTGAAATCATCTTCTATCTGTCGTTTAAAAATATATATGATTGCGATAGGGATATGTTTACAGAAATATACTAATTGCGTGAATATTTATAAATCAAAATAAATATAAATAATATATATATATATATTAAGTTATGATATTAAAATTATTTTATGGTAATAATTAAATATATCTTGAAATTTTATTCTTCTCTCTTTTAATTACATAAAATTTATTTAACCCACATTTTCTATTGCTATCTATGCTTTTTAATATTCGCTAAATTAACAAAACGTAGATAATACAAAAATCCATATTTTTTCCATATCTGTCACTGAAAACACAAATGCTTCAAGCGAGAAGTAATAAATCATCTTAAATAGATAGATTCCTTTTTCGGTTATATAGTCAAAAGAATATTACATAAAATTCCATCATTGAAATTTAATAATATTTATCCTCTTCCATCACATTTCCAAATCCTATTGCAATTTGTCGATTCCGAATCTAATTGCTAGATGATACAACCACTCCCTGCCAAGGTGGAAGGAATATATACATGTAAGGCGGCTTATATCTGCAAATAAGAATATATGGTATGAAATTATTACATTTTCAGTTTCCACAAATGTCAATTCCTTAAAGAAACAATGATTACCTCGTAGTTTCATACGCATCGACTTCGACATACGTATTATTGTAAAGTGTCATGTGTTCTTTCAAATTTATTCCAAGAGTTATCACTGGAGAGAAACTCATAAACAAAGTCACTGTCTCTCCAAGAGCTTCTCGGCTGATAATTAATATTTCGCAATTTTGAGAATGACCTATGGTGAATTTCACCACCATTGTTTTCAATACTCCTTCCTTTAGTGCACGCGATGTTTTGCGCAATTGAATCAACGATCGATATGCCTTATAAAGTGACTGTCGTGTCATATTTTTTTGATTTTCCAAATTCAATACTTTATAATTTTCATGAACCGGAAGCCACGTTCGATTACCGTTACTGAATCCTATTAATCAATAAATTCGTTAAATTGTTATATGTGATATTTTTATAAAAATCAAGAAAAATTTAGTTAAATTGTCTATTCACCTGCATTTTTACTACTGTCCCATTGGAAAGGTGTGCGATATGGATCACGAGATCGACTTTGATATTTTTCCTTTCCGGCGTTACAACCTTGCGGATCCTGTGTATCCTCCCACGATATGTCACTCTTATCAACCATTCCAATTTCTTCTCCGTAATAAGTAACAGCAACGCCAGGTAAGATCATTGGTAGCATAGCCATTTGAAATTCCCTTTTTGGATAACGTGACGCGGTACGACTTCGATCGTGATTTCCTAACTGAAAATAATGAATTCTAATAATGACATAATTGTTAACAATCATTAATAGTAACTTATCACAGATACATTACTATTAATTAGTTATTTAACAAAAAGTAACGACTTACCACCCAATTGGCACTTCCAGTGCTTGGAGTATGAACCATCCATGTATCGATGATCTTCTTAAAATCTGACGCAGTCGAATTTTGATTCACATCAGTGATCAGTTTGAAATTGAATGGTATGTGAGAGCCGTACTGATAATATTTCGTAGTATTTTCTAGAGAAGTGTAAGCTTCGGTCATCATCACCTAAAGAACACAAGAACAGCGATTAACATATTGAAAGAAATTGTAATGGTTTCTCGTAAGAATCGATACCTTCTCATCCTCGTTATTGGCATCGGAATAATCATCAAGAACCTTCCTCCAGCTTTTTACAAGTTCATAGGTTCGTGGATCGTCTTTGGTATAAATGTGATCCAAATAAGTGTAATCACGTTTGGTAGCGCTTCGATCGAAACTTCTGGGTTCATCACGGAGATCATCGCTTTCGAAAAGATGAGGAACGGCATCTATTCGAAAACCATCTACGCCTTTACGTAACCAAAATCGAATGACGTCCTGAAAAATTTAGAATCATGAAATTCGATAAATTCAATTGAAGATGCATCTTTCAATTCGATAATTGCACTAACTTCCATTTCGGCTCGCACTTTTGGATTATGATAATTTAAGTCTGGTTGTCTGTACTCGAATTGATGGAAATACCATTCCTTCAAAGTTGCATTGTAAGTCCACGCAGGACCACTAAACAGGCTTATCCAATTGTTCGGTGGTGTAACTCCATCATCCTTTCGTCCTTTTCTCCAAATATAATAATCTTTATATTTTTTCTCCCCAGCAAGGTACTTTTGGAACCACTCGTGCTTATCAGATGTATGATTTGGTACGAGATCGAGAATTACCTGCGAAATATAATCAAAGTTGTGATCATTAAAACAGCCATGAGCCATAGATTTGAAAGAATTTATAAAAACAATTGGAGACAAAGATCGCCTCACTTTTATTCCAAGTCGTTTCGATTTTTCTACCAATGCTTCGAAATCCTCCATCGTACCAAACTCTGGGTGTATAGCTTTGAAATCTGATATATCGTAACCAAAATCAACCATTGGACTCGCATAAATAGGTGAAAGCCATATTCCTTGAACTCCAGCGTCAACGAAATGTTCCAATTTCGATGTAATACCTTTTTTGTTACCAGCGCATTAGTGTTACGCAAGTGAAATTATTAGAGATTTCAACAACAAACTTGAAACACGGCTCTTACCTTTTAGATCACCAACTCCATCGTCATTGGAATCCATAAAACTCCGTGGATAGATTTGATAGAATACGGCGTTCTTCCACCATCCTTTATTTTTGATCTCGCCATGGACGAGACTAGTAGCGAGCAAAAGAGAACAAAAGCAAACTACGCGAAACATTTTCGCGTCTACTATGTACGATCGTCTATGATGTTTCATATATATATACCCCTGAAATGTAAAAATTTGTGGTACGTTATCTTATTATATTTGCACTAGCAATAAAAGTCCATCAGTTTCTAATTAATGTGTGCTACGAAAAAAAAAAATTGGAATAATATTTATTTCAAAAAAATGAATTAAATGTTTTTGCATTATATACGAAAATCTACTATTGCATATATAGATCGATATATCATTGTATGCTAGTGGAAATGGCAATAAGGATAATTGTTCAATTATCCTTACAATTGTTCTTTTGAACAACTTATATTTCTTGGATTAAAAGAATCTTGATAATACTCCTTAACAATATGTTGAAAATACTTATCATTTTAATATTATCCCTAACATAAAAATTAAATTGAATTATCCTTCTTTAATTATTTTTTTATAGTTTTTTATACGCGAAATTAGTACAAATCGATCGAAATATTTGTTATCATGAACGATTTAAATAGATTGTCGTTGCTTCAAAGTAACTTTTCGTACCTTGAATAATGCAAACAACTATACACATGTAGATATAATACATATTTGCAATAAAGATAACACTAAAGTGGGAATCCAATTGGTAACTAATCGAGTATTTTTATTTCTCTGTAGAATTATAGAGAATACAGGGCTAATTATACACGATTTTTGGATAATATATTATTTTCTTTCGACGTATTTTTGATTAATCACATCACATCAAACAGATACGGTGCTGAAATAAAAGATTATGTACATTTTTCGTTTCGGATTGTACCGAAGAAATTAAATACAGAAGAAATGTAGATATATCAATGCTCGATATATGTGCCGAAACAAGCCATCCTGGCGACGTCGATAACAAACGTCATTTACTAAAGTCAATTTGCGGTGGTCAAATATTAGCAAAATGATTACCCAAGTGATATACGTTACTCCTATATTTTACGTAAATGTGCTTATTTTAAAATTTAACATTATTGGTCGAGTATTATTTTATTTGAAGCTTTGCTATAACCGCGATATCATTCGGTGAAGATGGAATATCTTTCACTTTTCTTTTTTTCTTTCTTTTTTAACTTTAACCAACAATTTTATCGATTTTTTGGATTACAATAGTAATATTAATAGTAGTAGTAGTAATAATAATAGTAATAATAATAATAATAAGAATAATAATAATATTAATAATAATAATAATAATAATAATAATAATAATAATAATAATAATAATAATAATAATAATAATAATAATAATAATAATAATAAATCCTTATATGTTACCGTAACTCGAATGAAGCGTAATAATTTGTACGTATACGGAGAAACGCGCTAATATATGTATAATTCATTTGTTATCTCAATTTTTGGTCAAGATTTTGCATCGCTTAGGAAAAGGCCTGTATCATCGTCGATGGAAAGACTATTCGCTTCACGCGATTAAATATATCGGATCGCGCGTATAAGAATGAGGAGAGCGTCGAATTGTGGTAAGTTGAAAATTCTATATCTACGATAATTCCATCGTGCCATTACGAAAAAACTTCAAGGATAATAACATTAAAGATTATAAATTTGCGTTCACTCTTGGCTGTTACAATCGTGCGATCCGATACTATTCTCTTTTTTTACAAACCTACTTCCAATATAGGTACATATCTTATTTCTATCACGCTTTTTGGCCCCTCATCCGCCTCTGGGAGGATACTTAATTCGTATTTCTTACTTGTTGCTCCTCGGAAGATTTAATTTGTAAACATTTCTTGTTTCTATTTTTATGTATTATTATGTATTTTTATTTTCACATTTGACTTTACCTTGTCAAATGTATTTTGCCGTTTCGACTAGATACTTTTGCAATTTTTACTCTCCTTTCTTTTTTTTCTTTTTTTTTTCTTTTTTCTTTTCTTTTCCCTTTGTTAATAATAAACTAGTACACAATTCTATACGCACGGGCACACACGTAATATAATAAAATCATTGTGAGAGAGAGAGAGCGTATCGCTTTCGCTTGGGTTTAATCAATGAAAATGAAAAAGCGACGAAAGAATGGAGCAGGATGGTGAGGAGTGTAAGCGATCGATCGTACGAGATTTAATATGCAACATTAATTTATAAAAAAAAAACACACACACACAAATAGCCGGCGATTAAAAATAAATAAAATATCGCACTAATGGCTCTATTTACAGAACGTTTCTACCATCCTCGTACGCTCCTCGTTTCAAGAGAGAAAAACACAACGCTTGTATACGTACATCGTACATTTCTCACCGTTGCACCTTCCTACTTGTAAAAACGTCGAATGAAACTAACTAACGATCGAATGGGGAAAAATAGCAACAAAAATAAAGGACGGATATATTTTAACGTGTTTTGACTTTTCAATTTTAAATTTGCTAGGTACTGAGCGTGTAAGTGCACTACGACGACAGGTACGTAAAAAGATACGTTTGTTCGTAGCTTGGTCCTCCTTTTTCTCCCTCTCTTCCTCAAAAATATTCGATAGAACAACATTGTCTACGTCTATATACAGTGAATACTCGCAAAAGATCGCAATCAGAGATTATTTTATGACGATCATTACCGCAAAAAAATAATAGCGGTTACGTGAGCTCGCATTGCATAATTACATTGCTACCAGTTGCCAAACAAACACGACATTACGTAACTTTGTTTTTCTTCTAAGGAATCCCGAACGAGTGATCAAGCTTGCGCTCTAACGCAACATCGTGAACACGCTCGCAAATCCAACACATATATTTGACATATACATATAGCACAAACGTTTAAATAAACACTAACGACACTAATTTCTCTTTTACATTAAATATACATCGATTAAAGCTGTACCTCGACCTGTTCACGAATAGATATACATACGTGTACATATCTAACGTGAGTATATACAGAGATATATATTTGTGAATGTCAATAATTATCATACTTTCGAGATTCTACTCGTTGAAGGCTTTGCACGAAAAATCGCAAGAGCCCCGAACGTTCGATCGTCGAGAGAGAAAGAGAGAGAGAGAGAGAGAGAGAGAAAGAGAGAGAGAGGGAGAGAGAGAGAAAAAGAAAAAAAAATAATACAAGTACTTTCCTTTCGCAAGATTCTTCGTAAAATCCGTTAAATCCGTTTCTCGTTCGAGCTTTCCGAGGGACGGATTTTCCTTCTTACGAGTCTATTTCCACCTTTTAACGAAAAAATTTTTTCAAAGGGAATAATTCGGCTTGTGCGATAATCGAAAAAACAAATCTATAAACATTTCTTGGGAACAATCTCATAAATATCTTTTCGTTCAATTACTCAATACTTTTCGTACGTACATTCGACTAGATTTTCTGTAACTTTTTTCGCAGGATAATGTGAAAGTATAAAAATAAGTTAATGTGCGTCTCGTCAGGCATATATTTACAAGGATCCTGAATAATGTCGATTAATATGAATATCGTTCGTGCTTACTACGAAAGAAAAAAGAGACGATAATATACTGTCGAGACAAAAAAAAACTCATATAGATATTTCGAATTCGATGAGTTTAATCTTTTGATTTAACTTTTTTTTTCCTCATTATCCGTCTCTCCTCTATCCGCTTACTTTCTAATTTATGTACCAACTTGAAATGAAGTTATTAATCGATGCGTTTGGATTGCGTTTTGCCAGTTCTGTTATATAGAATTCGTTGAAAGTGGGACATTATCCGTGACATTAGAATCTGTTAAAAATGCATTATGCATTTTTACATACTAGTTATATAAAAAAAAAAAAGATAAATACGAATAGAAATAGCGTTCATAATGCAGAAATAGTTTGCAAAGCTCATTGATAATGGATTGATAATGCTTAATCGATTCTTCCCTCTCTTTTTTTTTATGAAAAATATGTCTTTCATCTATTCGTTTTAGGCTACGCTCTATATCGTATTATGATTTTAACATGATGCTAAGTAAAAGTACGAAAGATTTTGGACAAAAAAAAAAGACGAAAAAAAAAATAGACGGCTACTTGGACGAAGAACTATCATGGAAAAAGAAACTCGAATTCTTTATCTACTTTTTGATAAAAATGTTTCCTTGAAATTATGTATATATATATATATATATATATATATATATATATATATGATGTGGAAGTATTTAAAAAGATAGTCGTTGCATGAAAATGACGTCTAAGTATATAACGGATAATCGTCCCAAAACAAACGCATCGTAAATACCATAGATAATTTTATATCTACGTTCGCATTCACAGTAAATTCCTTATTAAATATAATATACGAGGGAAAAAGTTTAAGATAATAAAATGAGTTCGGGAATAAAGACGAGTTTCTTGTAGCCTTAAATCGCATAGATATTCGAAGTAAGTTTCGATCGTCGATCTGACGACACTTCATTCTTCCGCCGTCGTTTGAACATTCTCCCCTTCCTTTTCCGCATTGGAATTTTGTTCCGCTTCTTTTTGTGCTCTAAGCTCTGCATCTGTAGAATGTACAAACGATGAAGATATTTACATTTAAAAAAAAAAAAACAAGAAAAAAGATCGATTCCACTTCGGAAAATATTGACAAAAATTGTTTCGCACGAAGCTATATTTTCGAAGAAATCGATTGTTAATATTGGTCGAGTAAATATGCACTCACTAATTCAACGATCGTTGAACATATTATTTCTCTTTTACAAATAATCGATAACGGTATATAAAGGCTAAAAAAGATTTATAAAGTTACTTATAAAGGAAATATGATAATCTGTTAATCACTCAACTGATATTTACACTCGATTTTATTGTAAACAAAGTCTCGTGTATGAACATTTTATTTTATAATATCGATTGATTTTCCTAAGAAAAATTTCTCTTCACGATTGTGTCATAATTATTTGGTCACTCAATATCCATAATTTATTTCCATATAACATACCTCGAACCGCTTGTTCCTTCCAGATTTGTTTGTTTTCTACGAGACACTGTATCCATGGCTTCCCTATTTTAAACCTGTTACTCTCTGTTGTCGAACCTACGAACAATGAATCGATGAACGTTGGAAAATATATATATATTTTGGATAATGGCAATTATTGAAATTATCGAAACGTTTACCGTTAGCTGACTCATCTACACTTTCTTTAACGTTCAACGGTCCAAGAACCGTCTCCAACATATCGCTGCAAACTTGCATACTCGGCTCAACAATAAATTCTATAAAACCAATTTGAGATTCCGCTACCAAAGTATTATTACGATCGCACAAAGGTGAAAATGGCAAGCCAAGATCTCTCTCTTTGTCGCCTTGCCTGAAAAATTCTTCCAACAGTTGCATCGTCCACCTGTATAAAGGAATTGACTCGCGTCACATAAAGAACGAAATTATTGCAATCGTCGAAGGTTCCTAATACAATATCGTCCAACCGATAAAAAGAGATGATCTGATAAAATGGTCTAACCTATGGTGGAGATCCCATCTTTTCGCAGGATGAGAAATATCGCAGCAATGGAGCACTAGACTGACGGCTTTGCTCTTATCGACGCTCGGTTCTGCCAAGCTTAGTAGATTTTTCATATTTTTTAACTGTTGAAAATGAAAGCTCATATCGGTTGCCAAGACCATGTCGATCACGAGTGAACGAAATTCTCGAAATTCTTCTCGCGACAAATTTTGAAGAATATTACATTCGTCTTCCCTTAATATTCTGAAAAAAATACGCCATGCGCATTTATAAAATTGCCTCTTATATAGAAAAGTGTTATATGAAATTAATTCTGTATACCTGAAACTCGCTGATATATGGTGATTTTCTAACACAGCGCGGTCATTATAGAGAAGTGCCGTATCACTGCCTGACATTACGTGGAAATTGTTTGTGGTCCCAGTGTGCTCGTAGTCGTGAATAATCGCCGCTACGAGTGACGAGAATATTTCTAGATCGGTCAGCCAATTCTGGAAAGAGTAATTTCTCTTTTAACTTTAAAATAATTAAATTTTCAACGATACAATTTTCAAAGGGTTCACCATTTCGTATGTGTCTTCTTTATACATTGTTTTATTTTATACAAAAATCATGTATTAGTATTTTAATAAAATGAAAGTATCTGACAATGAACGCATTAAATATCATTTGAAAATATAATTTTGAAATTCGAAACTTACCATTAGCCCCGTTTGGCACAAAATATAATGCATAGTTTGAGCTACGTCCGCAGCGTGAAGATTATTGTGATATGGATTTCGATGTCTGCAATATCCTTCTTCAATTCTTCCTAGGAAGCATTCCAGAACCGCAGGTGGCACTTTAAACTTGTGTAACATACCGTACCGATTCAGTAGGTCGTAGCCTATGTATTTAACAGGAGCTCCGAGTGCAGCTTCGTTCAATGAAAACACGTCGAAAGACCAGTCGTCCAACGTCTTAAATTAAGATTCATTAAAATTCAGAGAAAAGTTCGTTGGTAAAATCGTTGTTTTATGAAATCACAAGACTACGTCTAATTAAAATTACGCAAATCCAAAAGTCGGCAAGCAATTACTATGACACTAATAAGATTTCTTCGAATTGCATTCAATTAACATTTATCAAGTACATTCCCGTTCTAGAAGAATGTAGAAATATAATTTATAGATATGTAGGTATATACAATCTTAATAAGAAATAAAGTTTTTCATATGCGAGTAAAAAGTACCTTAAGTACTTTAACCACATCTGGTGGAAATTGCATGAGAGCGGTATTGGTGACTCTCCTATAAATCCGATCAACGAAAATCCCAGCTCTAATAGCATGGGCCACAGATCGAAATTTGGGTTTCTCATCCGCCTTCCGCCTTGTCGTGGCAAGTTGTCTGGTGAAGGTCGACGCCAACCATTCTCGAACTTCGGGTGGTACCGCGTCCGGTTGTACTTCGGACAATTCGTCATCTTCATCGGCCAATCGTCTAAAGAAAACCATAGGGAAAAAATGTTAACAACTGATTCGACGAGCATCGAAATAATGACGCTTTAAAAATTCTACCTTGGTTTAACACTAAAAAGAAAAAAGAAAAAAAGATAAAAAGTGAGTCGCTTTCTCAATATCCATTTAATGAACTTCGATATTTAAAAGTTATCGAACCCGATCGCAGTTCGAATTTGACGCGTTGAAAAAGATTCCTTGCAAAAATATTGGTTTTCTTTCAAAACGATTATTCTTTCGAAAATTGTTCAACGAAACACATCCTCCCTGAGAATATGTATTTTCGACCTCAAACGAAGAAAATTACACGAATTATGAATCAATATGAATTCGCGTCTGGCGACATCGTTTGGCGATGTTCGTTTCTGTGTGTGTGTGTGTGTGTGTATATGTATATTAACGAATTCAAGCAGCCAAAGGAGAATAATAGTGCTGCGCGTTAAATGAATTATCGAGTATCGAAAATCTCTACCAATTTATTTCTCAAAATAATTTCGTATCTTACGGAATGCATTTTCGTTTTCTATTCGCCGACTAAATTGTAAAGCTCGAATACGTATTTTACATCGATAATAGAGATAAAGTGAGTCTAAAAGCGACATAGAACTCTGATTCAATTTCATGAATGGACATATTATATTATTAAAGAGAAATGTACGAATAAAAAGTTAACACACTATTCTATGTACAGAACAAACGAATCTGAAATACGATTTCTTTTCAAACCGTTTTTGCTATCGACAAAATAATTTTAAAGACCGTCGACCTACTTTCATTTAAGATTGAAACTATTACGAATATCCTGAAAACACTTTGATATTCACAGCGACGATCTGTGTATAATATACACAGTATGTAACTATACAAGGAATGCAGGCAACCAATTAAATTACAACTACGGCTAAAGTTACTTACGACGTAGGTACGTAATAATTAACTGTAATTATTCAAAGTATATATACTGATACGTTTTATACAAGTTCAAGTAATAACAAATATCTTATACACGTACGTACATCTCGAAAAGTGGAGCTGAAATAAATCTATTTTAACAATAAGCTAATATCTGTTAGAAAGCATTATGAAGAAAATATAAAACTTCATGCAAAATAAAAACTCGAGTGCTATCGTGATAGGAAATAGTATTTATAATAAGTAAGAGATAACGGTGAACGATTGTGAGAGGTTGTTTGAATTCAAACTTTTGCACAAACCTACGGCGTACACCTTGTCGGCAAGTAGAAGTTGATTCCGTATGGTCGGCATCTCTACAATGTAAAACATCAAAGAAAAGACATGTAACATTGAGGGTTTTTACATCGATCTACCCGTTGTTAAAAACAAACGTCCCCGTCTATGCCAGGTGTGACTAGAAAATTCACGAAAATTCACAATCCCGAAACGAAATCTTGCTATTTTTTCATTGAGGAACTTTCGAGTCACCCCTGCGATTTTCCGTGTTGCGGGAAACGTTTGATCGCGCGTTCCTTCTCGATTCGTTATACTTAAACGCATAACGAATATATAATAACTTTTAAAAACGCCCTATGTGTATACATGCACTCTTTCGAACTTAGGAAAAGACAGATATAGAGTTGATTACAATGATGATGCAACTTGTAGCAGGCAGGTATCCGGAAACTGCAAAGAGATTATACCTAAAAAAAAACTATAAAGGGGCTAAAAGATAAAAAAAAAGAAAAATAAGAGAGAGAAAGATAAATAGAGTATGAAAAAATACAAGGCATTCAGGCAGCTTGGAATCACATTTTCATGCTATGTTTAAAGTGTTACATAATTCCTGTATTCTTGCAAAATTTTAAATATTCTTGTAAATCTTCAAAAATACGTTCTTCAAGATTTTTTTATTGCGCGTGTTTTCAATTTTCCTCTAGATAAAACCTATCTCTACGTATAAACATGTTTTATCCAAAAGTGACAATTTCTTTAAAATCAGACCTTGTTCTTTTATCGATAGTTCTATCCAAAAACGATAATCTATTTTCTTTTGTTCCCTTTTGCTTAGACATATTTACATATTTAACATAATTACAATATTTTATAGAAAGATAGAAATGTGTGACAATTATTTTTTTCAAGCGTCCTAACAATATATAAATGTTCGTGAAACTATTGATAGAGTTCTGTCTTTCTTGCTAAAAAAAAAAAAAAAAAAATGTCGCACGATTTATCCATCGATCACAGCCCCTCTCCCCTATCCCCTACCATTGGTAGGAAAGCTCTAAATCGTCTATTTAGTATAAAATCTATATTCCTTAGAGATACATAAGAAAAAAATGAAGGTTTGAGGTAAGATAGAGTTTTTCGTATTTATCATCCCGCGTCATAAGACAGTACTGATGTTATAGATCGGAGGGAAGAGCGATGACGTCGATACGTAAAAATTTATTTATAGCAAAAGTACAATCCTTTTATCTCGGAGAATCGATTGAAAGACGTTTCAAATATACATAGTCGGGTAGATACGTGAAGCGTCGATCGCTCGACCCTTATAGGGATGGTCATTGGCAGCGTTCGAGCATACAATGCATGGTCAAGAACACTGTGTGATATCTGCATGTTACGTGAACCCACTACGAACATCGGCGAAGGAGTGACAGGCATCAGGGGTTGAAGGGTTTCTTTGAAAGTGAGGAGATGATTTGTGTGTCGGGGTAGGAAATGTGAATGTTTCGCAACCTTTCCCACACAGGGGTGCGAAGCTTCCTTTTCTGGGTTACCACCGCGTGGCTCTGTGGTCCATCCGGGTCCATGCTGCCCCCCAGGGATGTAGAAGTCAGGCCCGCACCCCTACGTGATGACCGAGAGCACTCATTCCCGCCTGAACTCACCCTGCGGTAGTGCTCGTTAGTTCATCATATATAGAAAAGAATAAAATAGTCATAGATTATACTTTTTCTTTCTTTTTCCTATCTGCCCCTTCTTTTTTCTTTTCTTTTTTTCTTTTTTTTTTTATTGTTGTTATTCGCTTTACTATCCTTTCTTTTTCTTTTGTTTTTTTTTCTTTTTTATCGTCGTTTGCCCTTTTTTTTGTCTTTTTTTTTTACTGCATTATCATCTCCTCAGAAATTCCTAAACCATTCTAAAATAACGATTGCCAATTTTTCCTGCTGCTTGGCGCACGTAAAAGAAAAAAGAATGAACGAGGAGATGAAAATTTGGGTTGCTCTTTGATGCAGCAACAACAGCAAAGTTCGCCATCGTCGAAGTTAACCTGGAAAATGCTTTTACGGGAAATCGAAAGAACTTAAGAGCCATAGGAATACAGCGTTGATGGAACCTTTTCGTTAGAAGTGTTCAAGATTTTTAGCAATATCCTATAGTATGCCGTTCATATATTCTTTTCCAAATAAGAAAGAGAGAGAGAAAGAGAGAGAGAGAGAGAGAGAGAGAGAGAGAGAGAGAGAGAGAGAGAGAGAGAGAGAGAGAGAGAGAGAGTGAGAGAGAGAGAAAAAGAATAAGACTTAATGTATCAAATTATAAAATATCAAAAAATATAATGTTGAAGGAAACATTAAACTACTTGTTTCGTTTCCAATAGGCATAGGGTAACAGAGAATAATCCGAATGTACCATCGAAAATTAATGTCGCTTTACTTCTAACCAATTTAAGTTCATTTCCTCGGGACAATGGGATCTGTTTCTAATCGGGTATAATACGCCTAAGTCTACTTGGGAAAAAAAACTACAATTCTCAAAGTTAATGTTACATGCTTTTGAGTGAACAAAAATCGCATACGTAAATGTATACGTCGCATCGGATACACAGGAAAAGCGTTAATAAAAATTATTAGCCGAACGCGAAGAATTTTAAAAGGAACTCATTCGTCATTATTTTTTCATTATAATCCATCGATATTTATTCGATTTAATAAAATAATAAGAAAAGAATATGAAATTGAAACAATAATTAGAATCGACGAATAATCTCTTTAAATTAACGTAAAAGAAGAATAAGTAGAAAAAAGTGAGCGAAAAAGGAAATTTCGCTTTGCCTCCTGTGAGGATTGAACTCACGACCCCTGGTTTACGAGACCAGTGCTCTACCACTGAGCTAAAGAGGCGCTCTTGTAAACTCTTTCTGACGATTAGTAGATGTATATAAAAAGTGTGAAAAAATATTTAAATTTTTATGTTTCATTAATAATTCATCTTATTTGAAAGAAGTTTAATTTTTAATATTACGCGATCGATCATACTTTAACTATGGGATCATGAGTTACATCCAAGAGGAAACTTCGCGAAAGAAAGTAATGTCTTCCCTTTGTTCAAATATTAGAGAGACGGAATCCTACCCTCAATTTTGCAGATTAATACTTTACGTTCGCACGCACGAGAAAAAGGATCGATAGACGATGAATAAATCGAAGTGAGCACACGTTAGACTTTGCTACACCAACTATAATCGTTTATCGTGCTTTACCATGTTAACATTATTATTAAAGTACAATTATTTTTAAAGCTCTTAAAAATAATTAAGAATATTAATTATAATTTGTGTCTTTCTCTGAAAAAAAAATTATACATCCTAATGGAGAGAAAAGATAGTGTTAAAAAAAAAAAAAAAAAAAAAAAAAAAGTAAAAGAAAATTAGTGTAACACTCTCGTGCGTCTGCAAACTTTCGCATATTTCCAAAGAGAGACACATAAGACGATATACGTAAGAACGTCATTTTATAATTTATTAAGCAAGATAAAATATTATTATCCAATTAAAATGTAACTTACTTTGTCTCGTCGATGAAGACTGTTTCAAGTACACGTGCCGCATAATGTAAATTTCGTTGGAGTAATTCGGCGGATATTTCGCCATGCTGTAACTGCTTTAACAGACATCGAAGTCTGAAAAAAACAAAAGATCAAATAAATATTAACTGCATCTCGTGAGAAAGTTTTAAAAAGATAATCTTTGATGCGATAAAATCGTTCATGTCTATTCGTTCCTACCTGAGAGCAGCTTTGTCGCAGGCGTCGGGGGTGTCAACGGCGGGTAGTGAATCTGTCGTGAGATCAACATTATCGAGGATCTCGTCGAGATCCACGGACTGACTCGACAAAAACCTGTCAGGATTATGTGATGGCGGGGAACTCTCGAAACTGCCACCACCGACGCTTTTGCTTTTGCCCGAACTGCGTCGTACTATCGTCAGCGTGCCTTGCTCTGAAATTAAGCGACGATATCGTTCGATAACAGAGCTTTTCCGTACTCTTCTATGAAACGTGAATTAACACATACTCGTATCTACGAGTATTTTTTAACGATCTCCTTCGAATACAATGTTCTATTAATTCTAATAAGATCTAATAAGATCTCTAAATGTAAATTTATATTAATAGTATATTATAACTTGGAATAATAGTATGATTTTTACCAATTTAGAAATTAAACTTATATAATTATATGATTATATATTAACTTATATTAAATACTATCGGAAAAGGTTACTTTACTTCTCGATCTTTAATTTCAAGGATAACTAATATTTACTTTCAACATTAAATGTAAAACTATTCTAAGAAAAATATCGACTTTGACGTAAAGAAAATCGATTTATAACGCGTCCATTTATCTACGCAAAGAAACGAGTAATCCGCGTCCGAGATAGAAACATAAATCGTAAGTGGAATCTCGTGGTAATATCATGGAAACTTACTCGATAGCTGACCATTTCGACCAGGGGAGGAAGGATTGTGCGGGCGAGGTGGGGTTGTACCACTTGAACAGCCGGTAGCCGTGTTCGCAGCTGTATCATGCGAGGCCACCCCCATATCGTCTCTCGTAACCCTTCTATCCGGCGGAGATGCGACTGCAATTTTGAAAAAAAATTTTAACTTATATCAAAATTACACTCGATTATATTTTATACTTTCTTTTATATTTCGTTCTATAGAAAAATATTCGAACACTTTTTGAAATGGAATAATTATTTTTATTTTTCTAAACCAGCAAACGTAATTTGACCTAGGATTGATTGATTTCCTAAATATTTACAGAAAAGTAAATATAAAAAAACGGCTGATCTACAAAATGAATATATTCCTATTGATTATAAATGTTTCAAGGAATTTTACAAAAAAGACATTTTCTTTTTTTAATTCTATGTATATTTTATATAGCACAATAATTTTTTCATATCTATGCAAAAATTCAGAACACTTTACTTTGTCTATAAAATGTTATTCAATATCAAAAATGTACGTTTCTCTGACTATCTTTATACATTTTTTAACAAACTGTTCATATTCCTTTTTTATATTTTTTGGTTATTCAATATGTTATTTTCCATTAGTTTTTTTTTTTTTATAAATTTTCTTACAAATATATCACGATTTATTGCGTACCAAAACATTTATTCTCCATAGTTTTTTCGAATAATTGTGACAATTTTTTAAACCATTCCAATAAAAATGATATACCTTTTCTCCTCATTCATTTCATCATATTCTATGATCGATGATTGGAACTAATATTGACATATCTCTTACTACACATATTTACTTGATATTTACAGTAATATGGATATATTAACGTAATTACATAATAACAATGCGTTAATAACAAAATGCATAATAACAAAGGGAATCAAGAAGTATCATTTATTAATAGCTCATTGTGATAAAATAGTTATTTTGTACAAATCTATATAATATATAATAGAAAGTTCTGTTATATTATTTAATTATACTTCGACTATTCTTTTTTATATTATTATACTTTTGACGATATTTCTGTCATTAAATTTAATTACATATGTTATAATTAAAATTTGTTAAAATATCCTCGATAGAGTGATAAAATATAAATCAATTCATATGCGAGTTAATGGACGAATAATTTTATATGTGATAGTAAGAAAATTGTGTCGCCATTATTACTATTAGGATCAATTATTAAATCTTCGAACAATTTCCAGATATATTAGTTTAAAATTCTAAAACAAATATATAAAGAACAATTAAGCTATATTTCTCAAAGTTATATTTCGCATATTTGCTTTTCTACGTTGATATCTCAGATATTACATATACGTATATATAATCAATTGTTGGATCAAATGTAAGCGGCAGAACCAATGGGTCATTCGACTGCAGTGGACCGCATGATAGCTATCGATTTGTATGCTCCGTCGATAGGCTTTATACTATGTAAGTATAATACATCGATAAAATTCAGAATGAGAATTTGCATCTATTATTTTAATCACGTTATACTATAAACATAAAAGATGAGAAGTACTCAAATTAACATATATTAATATAGATATTATAGAAAACATCCATAGTAAGCATTTGAGTTTTCCACTTCGTTCGCAACATTTATAACCTTCAGTTAGTTTTACTAACGATTATTACTAATATATATATATTAAAAAATATTAATACAAATTAAAACATATAATTAAAATATTTATCAACAAATAATTAATTAAAATATTTATCAACAAGTAATTTATATGATACAGTTTTTACGTTTTTAGGTGCTTTATTTTTTATTAAAAAATATATAATAACAAGTTAAGAGGTATAAAAAGATATATAAAGATATAAATCTAAAATCGAGATATTAAGAATACTACGAAATAATTGGTAAAAGCTATTTGATAAAAGTGAGGAAGTAACAAAGAATATCGACCATGATTGAAAACATTAATCTTCTGAAAGAGGCGTAACGTACTCGTAAAATCTTAAGATTGAAATAATCTATTATTCTAGAGGAAAGAAGTAACTTTAGTTCTATAGTAAAAAAAAATTATAAGGCATTCATTCATTACGTGTAATCTACGTGTAATGCTTAAATATTCTGTAATCTTGAAAAGACAAATAGTCACACTTACTGGTTAGTTCCAACTAACTTCATAAATTAATTCATTTATTTTCTCGGATATTTTCCAATGAAATAAAAATAAGAATTTGTTTGCAACAATGATAATAATATCTCGATTTATGTGTTAAGTATTTTATGATTTTCTTCCTTTCTTTATCTTCTTTTATTAAAAAAATAAGAGAAAGTAAAAAAAAAAATCGATCATTTATACATATAATATCTTTCAATTATGTGAAATACTATCTCGTTTACTCTTCCCTATATTTAATTGCATTTATTTTTTACATTAAAGTAATAATACAAACAGGCAGATATTTATAAATGCAAACGTTTGATTGGAATCAATTCATAGGAATTAAAGCACGATACGGGTTAAACGTTTAATGACAAATAGAATAAATTCCTATTAAAGTGACATTGAAAATATCGATTAGTAAATTACACATTTTAAAGACGATGCTTTTACGCAACAGTCTAATTGCATTTTTATGCGACGTTAAAATCGATGGATCATTAATTAAATTCTTATCGCATGCAAGGTTGTTGGATCAATATAAAATTATATAATCTTCGCATCATTTATTACCTTACGAGGCAACGTCTTATAATATTAATTACTGAAAATTTGTTATATAATATTCAAATATGGTAATACGATCGGTTGCACATTGAAATAATATATGCAATTGTTAAAAGCATATTAATAGTACCATGCATTTAATCTTGAAAATTTATGTTCCGTTTTTTTTTCAGTCATCATTTAGTTATCCTTGAATGATAAAACATTGATAAAAACGTTGAATAAATCTAAAGACGTTTTTGTCGCGAATGTATGAAACTGGATATTCTGCAATTTTCGACTACATTTTATAGAAAATTATACGGTTGCTGATAATATATAGCCAATGTACTCTTACCGGTTTTTACATAAAATAATATAATTCTCAAAATGAAGAATATAACGTATTTACGTATTCAATGACGAAATGAAAATAATTCTAACATGTTAACAAAATAATAACAGTCTAAATGTTCAGCTAACTCTGAAAATTCATTTGTTCAAATAATTATTTTATAGATACATCTGTTATGACTTTAAAATTTACGTATTTATATGCGTAAAAAATGAATAATTTTTAAATGCGTATGGTACGAAGTTTGATTGAAAAATATCGATAAATTAAGATTTAATTACACAAGTATTGACGTTAAGTTAAATATTTATTAACAAATCTCGAACATGAAAACGTCAAAGAAAAAGGAAAAACAGTAAAGATAAAAATATGAAAATATATTTTAGTAATGAAATAGAAACAAATTTTTATTTAAAAATTAGATTTTCATTTATCATATAAATTCAATTATATATATATACATAGTCAATCTCTTATAAGATCCATTGGTTAAGTTAATTTCAAATGTTTAAAGTAGGACGATCGTATATAGTTCGTCATCAACATAGAAAATTTGCCGGATACAAGCGTAGCAATAAAATCAGAATATTATTCAATTTTCAGAGGAAAAAGTTAGACAAATTTTCGAAGGGGCTTATTCGTGAGAGTAAATATGTACTCATGTGCGTTGAAGCTGTAAACTTGAATAACTGGAGGTACTATGGAAAAGTTTTAAAAAAAAAACTAGCATTTTCGTTTAACGATCGACGAGATTTCTTGCCTGTATGGAAAAAGAAAAAAGAAAAAAAAAGGAAATACGAGTAGATCGCGGGATTTGAATCGACTTCTTTTCATTGGATATCTCGAGTTGTGACATCAACGTCGAAAATAAAAAGAAAAAAAAAAAGAAAAAGAGAGAGAGAGAGAAAAGGCAGTAGCTAGCCATAGCTCTTGAAATGATCGTTCTTACGAGTACAAGCTTCGAGCGATGATGACGATAACCAGAGACGAGCTATTCGCATTTTCTCACGAGCCTCGAGTTCAGAGAGATTTCTTTGATTACATTACCCCGCACAAGCATTACTGCTGCGAACAAGACCTTCGTCTTACTTGCAATGTCACGCAAAATACATAAATATACGTACATATACACGTACATGTATTTACGTATTCTCGACTTAATTTTCACGGAACTATGTAATATATCTACATATATGGAGACGAGTGACGCGATCGACGATTTCACGATGCGTGAATTGAATTATTCATAAGAAAAATACTGAAAATAAAATGAAAATGTGCTTTGGCATGGATTACGAAAAAAATATTGAATTGTCAATGTCGTTAACGGATCAATCAAAACTTCTCATTTTTACTGATCGTTTTATTCTCCGTTCGTTACTAAAAATTATTATGCAGTATATATCCTAGTTGAGAAAATTAAGGTGACAATAAAAATGATCTCGAGATATTGTACTTTATATTTTCTCCTAGATTCGTAAAAACGTGACTATCAAAGCTTACTGTGCCTCCTTTTCTCTTTCGATCGTCAGCACGTACCAAGTATATATCGTTCATACACGTATAAAGCATCTATGAAAGTGTTACGAGAAAGGACCTCGGGATAAAGGAAGCAACGCTGAAAAGTGAAGGACGGAGACTCAAACGGGTCTTTCTTCTTCTAATTAATGGCTCCACTGAGCATACCTTCTACTGAATTTTACATTACCAAATTTCCTATGCGATAAAACGACGATCTTATAACACACATACAAAATATCTTATATTATATTCCTTTTAATTAATTATTAAATAAAAATTATGTACTTTTTATTAGTCGCTCATTGTCTTTAGAATCGATGCGATAATTATGGAAAAGATATGTAAAAGTAAAATAAAAACGAACTATCGATTCTTCTCTAAAAATAATCATCAAAATTGTGAAAATGCATTTATCAATCCTATTATGTTAATCCAATAAAAACAAAGCTTTATAAAGTTATCGATGATTAAACCATAGCCGATAGATAAAATAATGCCGTAACAAAACATATTATGAATTATAGCATTTCATTGTTGTAGATACATTATTGATCGTATCAAATTTGGAAATAATTTTATCTGTTAAGTAAAATCGAAACTTAGTTCATTATTGATAAATACTTTGCCAATACGAAATATATGAAAATTGTACGTATTTTCTTGGAAATGTATTAAAATGTAATTATGATTTTCCAAAAATAACGTTTAAAATATCACCTTTATTGTTATTATTATTTATTAAATTTATAATTGTATTTATTACTATTATAATTATATACATAATTATAACATTATAAATGATTGAAGCCTATTATTTTGGTTTAAGGTACCCGTGAAACTACCGAATAATTCAATAATTATAATTTATATTTACTACATCTGTATACCATTATGTTAGAAAAATAAATAAAAATTAAGATACAACTTATCAGATAATTATTATGAGAAGTCCAGTGAATTAAAAAAAAAAAGAATTTAAATCATTCAGAAAATATAGTGCAATAACAACGTATGAAAACACAGTATATATCTAACAATAAAAATGTCTCCATATTAAATCTAACTACTAGATTATTTATTCTATCTTTTGATTTTATTATATATTAATTTATAAAATAAATATTTAAAAAATATAATTATTGTGTTAATTTTATACATTTTCATTTATACAAAGAAGCAGCTATTTTATTGAAAAATACATAATATTTTTTTTTCGTATTTATAAATTTTTGATTGACTGTATGTCAGTTTACCAATGTTATGACATCGGTATAATATTCTATCAAATCCATAAACCTTCGGGCAACGTATCCGTTATTTCTTCCTCCACTATACGGCATTACCTCATTTCAACATTGTACGGACATAAATCAGGAGGCCGAGTGTAAAACGAGCTGCCGTTCTTTGAGAAGAAGGGAAGGCAATTGAACCCACGATGTCGAGAGAAAATTAGTTTCGTTGTATACTTCCAGTTACTTTAAAACTATCGAAGAATACCATCGTTGAATAATGTCTTGAACATTTATAAACGAATTCCATGAATATTATATTATCTTTTTCGAGCGTAATCATAGTTATACTTAAATTTTTACTTGATTAATTAATAATATTTCAACATTTGAAAAACAGTTTGAAAAATACAATGCAACTATGTCGACGATTTATTTCAAGCAAAAAATCTCTTTTGAATAACAGACGATAAATGTTCGAATAAAAAAAAAAAATTGAACATTTCGAGCTATAATAACATACAATGACTAATAATAATTCGATCTCTGTATTTCTCTTTTATTCCGTTCGTTTTCTAAATACATTACAAAAACAATTTCAAAGTTTCTAACTATTCAAACGTATCGATGATCTGTCGATAAACGTAAAAGATGCTAGCATTAAAAATATTTGTTGGCTTAAGAAACTAAACTATAAGCATAACGCTACTAGCTAAGAAAGATCGATAGAGGATGTAATACGCGTTAACTTACCGTATTCCTTATCTATACACGCGATCGCACTTTCGTAAAAAAAGAATCGCGTGCATTATTTCCCCTTTGTATTCATAGGGCGACACCAAGACGGTGTTAATTTTTATAGTGCCTACCAGTAAATTCTTTAATGAATTCACTGATAACGTAATATTGCGTGTTAAAAAAAAACTTACAGTTATTGCAATATAATTTACAACATTTTGTAATGAATACCGAGTTTCTTTCTTTATATCATTGAAAAATTTTTCTTCAAAATTATGACGAGTTCTTTTCAATTTACCATAGTTATAAAAGAATATTAGAATATTGATATTTTAAAAAGCTTACAATAAGAAAAACATCGTCCCTCTTATTTCTTATTTTACGTTTTGCAGAGATATTATATCTTCGATAAAGTGTTATTTTATTTTACTATAGAAAACGCGAAGGATCTATTATAAATCATAATAATGAATTGATCAAAGTCTCTATTAAATAACATCATTTTCAAACTACTAGTATGTACTATTCAAACTTAATTGATTCAATATTTCATTTCGTCACTATTACTATCATATCTCTCTCCCGTATTATGTAAGTTACATTGTAGGAAAGATCAATGCCTGTACATACTGGTCAATAACGTCTATTGTGTTTATGTCGTAATACTACAACATTGAACACAGATAGGATGTTATTTGAACGTTATGCGAAAACGGTAATCGAAGTTTCAACATTCCTAGAAATATCGAAATTATCTTTATGCATACATACATACATAAATATACATATGTATATAAATACAAGACATAAGTTAAATAATGTAATTGTTGGAAATCTATCACTTCATAAAAATTCTATAACCCTTTATATTAATTGTAATGTTGAAAATAAAATATAGCATATAAAAAAGTATATCATATAAAATATATCGTATAAAATTTATATATTTCAGATTTGGAATACAAAATAATAAACTTTTATATCAATCAAATCATATTTATTGTTACCGATTGTAAATTAAATAAATTAAATATTGCATTGCTGCATAGAACATAGAATATTTTTGCTTCGGAATGTTTATACTATTTATGTATATACAAACTTTCACGTATATATATATATATATATATATATATAGACATACACATACATATACTTATAACTCAATCCTATTAGTTCACTTGGCCAATTTGGTAAGCAATAAACTACTAAAATCAAAGTTAAGGGGATTACTAAGTTACCACAATACAATCAAATTCTCTCCTTTATGGATAGGACATTGATACAATCGCCACTTTACTCAACCGACTTCTCAATGATTATCTTCTGCATACTAGATTTATCTTGTGCATACTAGAAAGACAAATTCTCTCGTATCTCATCAAAAAATAAAAATTAATTATATACACAATGTTGGAATCGCAATCTATTTAAATTTGAATAAAATGTATATATCTACGGACGATAAATAATTTTGCCATACAATACATGAATATTTAGAATTTATATATTCAAAGGAAAAGCTGTGTATGCGTGTATGACCCTTTGACACACTATAGAAGATTTTATACATTCACGTACTACATAATACAATTAAACCACACGATTAGATTTTGGTTCGAAGCTTTACGCTTGAGGATAATGATATTTAAATATCAAAGATGTACGTCTTTGCATACTTAATTGGAAAAATGAAAAATTTCATTTAAAAAAGAAAAACTTTCTCAGTATTTCGGTGTATTAAACGTGGATCAAATGGATCATAAATTTTAAACTATCAAAATAAAATTAAAATATTGCATTCATATTAAATGTTTATTTATTGATTTGTACTCTCGAAGAAACAACATAGAAATATGTTCCAAGTATTAATTTATTATATCCATATTTGCTGCAATGAAATGCAGTGACTATATTTGTTAACAAATAATAAGAGAGCTCTCTCTCTCTCTCTCTCTCTCTCGCTCTCTCTCTCATCTGGAATTTTCATGAAGCTAAACAAGAAAAATCTTTTGATTATTATTTAAATAAATTACAGGGTCAGCTTTTGCCTTTCCTTTCGTTAATATAATTGCTTTTTTCAAATTAATAATTTCTCAAGTTAAAAATATTGATTACTATCACCGAAGCACGTATGCATCACACATTTGTTCTTAGTTGCCATAATAAATCATATTTAGTAAAAAATCATTTATATAAACTTATCTGACATCTATTATTTACCTCTCGTTTGCCTTACTTATTGCAATAGTATTATGGCAGTATTATTAATTACATTTACAAATATATATAGGAATATAAAATATATGTACATAATTTATGATAAAATAAGATTATTTATATGTTATTAGTACCAGTAACTACGTTGAAATTACGTAAATACAAGTATAAAAGGAGAGCATCATTGCATTTCTTCACAGTAAATACGTGCATGCGTATTCGAAAGTTCTTAAAAATTTTGAGACAAAATACAATCTAAAATCAGTAAATACAGTATTAAATAATTTACAAACGATGAAGGGGTGTTTAATATTTGCCGCGTTACTGATCTTTGTAAACGGTAAAAACATAGATTGCAATCCAAAATGGTGGAAAAATATGTTATTATACCAAATTTATCCGAGAAGTTTTAAGGACAGCAATGGAGATGGTGTAGGTGATATTAAAGGTACGTAAAATGTTCTAGACTTATTAAATATAATGAATAATAAGATATATATAGTATAAATATAATACTTTTGTTTTATACATTGTTGCTTTGCCATAACAAAACATTATTTTTTAATAACATTTCATACATCATTAATTTCTTTATATCCAATTGAAAATTTTAAACACACATTGTTTAATCAAAAAAAAAAAAAATTATTCGATTTAAAAAATGATTTCTAAGCACTTCTTATAATTGCATAAAATATTTATGTATTGTCCATATATGTGCAATAATTTCCTCGAACATATAACATAAAAATATATTCCATCTAAATCGATAGAAACATTATGATTTATCACTCAATTAAATTGGACGATTCATTAATTCCATTATTTTCATATACTCCTTTTTTCTAAATGCAGGTATTATCAGCAAACTGGATTATTTCCAAGATTTAAAAGTCGATGCTATATGGTTATCTCCATTCTATTCAAGTCCAATGTTCGATATGGGATACGATATTAGCAACTTTACAGAAGTCGATCCAATTTTTGGTACATTACAAGATTTTAAAGATTTAATAAAAGGTACTCACGAGAGAGGTATGAAACTAATCGTGGACTTCGTTCCTAATCATACATCGGACAAGCACAAGTGGTTCGAAATGAGTATCAAAAAAATCGATCCCTATACCAACTATTACGTTTGGAGAAAAGGACGAACTCTTCCTAACGGTACCATCACGTATCCAAATAACTGGGTAATTGAATCAAAAACAAATTAATTATTTCTTCGTATACTTTTGAAATTGAATATCACGAATGACTTACTTTACGTACTCATTTACGTGTATAGATAAGTACTTACAATGATCCAGGATGGATTTGGAATGAAGAAAGACAGGAATATTATTATCACCAATTCTCGACATTCCAAATTGAATTAAACTACAACAGCACAGAACTTAGAGAAGAAATGAAGGTAATTATTAATTCCCGAATAATTAAGAATGCTAAATTATAAGAAATGAATTTTGAATCGCGTTCTCGCGCTCTAATCGATGTAATAATTTTTAATGTAATAAATTTTTATATTACTTTTATCATCGAAATAATTAATTCGTATGCAATATGGACGAAGAGAAACATCAAGTGCTTGTCCGTTTTAAGGTTGAACGTTCACGTCGATGCGACGCAATACGTTAATCTAATCAGTAATATGACGCAATATATCTAATCTGCATTTTTCAACTTTTCACTTGTTCACCTAATCTGAGGAAAAAGTGGAAAAAATTTTTCACTGCAGACGAAATTCTTGGTATTGCCAAAATCTTATTATTTCATTTGAATTCTTCAGAGATATTTTCTATTTCTTATAATTTCTTTGAATTTAAACGAGAATTATGATCTATCGCAGATGAGTTATTAATATTAGAAAACAAAATTGAAATTTTGCAGAATGTCTTGAAGTTTTGGTCAGCTTTGGGAGTGGATGGTTTTCGAATGGATGCTGCACCTTATTATTATGAAGATCAAAAATTTTTAGATGAACCACTTTCTGGAACCATTTACAATCCTCACGATTACTATTCTACGAAAAAAATATACACCAGAGATCAACCGGAGACCTATGATTTAGTTCAAAGCTGGCGGGATTTACTGGACGAATATTCCATCAAAGAGAAATGTCCAAAGGTTTTGATCATCGAAGCATACGCCAGCGTGAATTATACTATGGATTATTATAAACACGGGGCACACTTTCCTTTTAATTTCAATTTTATCGATAAACTGAATAAAGATTCAACGGGATCGGATGTGGCAAAATACGTGGAGGATTGGATGTCGAATATGCCCGATGACAGCGTCGCCAACTGGGTGGTAAGTCACGCGCCAAAAGATAAATTAATTTCAAAGTTTGCTAACAATTCTTGTTTTTTTGTTTCCTCGTATGCATAATCATCCTAAAGTCCTTGATATTTTTCCAAATTCGTATTTTACATAAATATAATCCCTAACCGATAAACTGTCAATGCAATCACTATCGCGAAATAATTTAACTCTTAATTTTATTTTCTATCTGTCCAATATATTTAATATTCTTTTTTATCGAAAACAAAATAAACAATTGTTTGAAATTTTATAAAGAAATTAACTGAATCGAATTTAACAGAATATTACGAAACGGACAGATATATTATCACATTTTGCAGAGAATTTTCATATGACGTATGAATGTAATAGTCCCTATTTCGGAATGATGTCGAATGTAAAAGATATACTGTAGTAAATCTGAATTCGTCTTTCTCGCGATTTAATAATTCAGTACTAAAATGATCTATTATAGAACATGAATATCTTGATGACTATAATGTTAAACGATAATAATCATCATTAAAATAAAGTCATAGGGAGAATTCGAATGGTGAAAATATTTCAATGATGATTTTAAAAGGTAGAAATAAAGATTACAATTATAAATGAAAATAAAATAACGCTATACGAATTTTAAAGAAAAAAAAAAAAAAATATATATATATATAAAAGATATAACTCTTTTGAATAAACATTAAAAATAACTATATATTCCTATATAAAAAATAACTATATAAAAACTATATATTCCATTTAGAGTGGAAATCATGACAATCGTAGATTAGTGTCACGAATTGGAGAAAAACGAGCCCGCATAATCATGATCTTGGTATTTCTACTTCCGGGTGTGGCCGTAATTTACAATGGCGATGAAATAGGTATGGAAGATACGGTACTTTCTTGGGAAGATACAAAGGATAACGAAGCCTGTAATGCCGGTAAAGATAAATACTTATCTAAAAGCAGAGATTATGGAAGAACACCTTTCCAATGGGATAATTCTACTTCGGCCGGTACGTTTTCCAAAAAATAATGGTTCTTTTGATATTTCTTATATTTGTTTATTTTACATATGTATTTTCTCATACCTACCTATCTCTAACTATATTTATAATACTCGAACATTATAGGATTTTCTACCAATCCCAAACCTTGGTTACCTTTGAATAGTAATTACTTAAAATTGAATTTGGCCAATGAAAAGATATCGAAGGATTCTTTCTATAACATGATAGTATTTCTTTCGAAATTCAAAAAAGATTTTCCTACGGAGAACGAAGAATTTGTTATGAAAGTACCAAACAAAAATGTTTTAGCCTTTTCAAGGTAAATATTCAAAATCGTTCTTACAAATGCTATTCCATGTAATCATCTTTTTTCTTTTGTTCGTCCGTTTTTTCCTTTTATATAGATATCATATATAATATATAATTATTACAGACATACGAAAGATGACAAGCCTGTTTATATAGTGGCAAATTATGGAAATAATGATGAACATGTTGATATGAAAATCTTTAATGATGTGCCACAGAAACTTATACTTTATTACGCTACAGAGTCTTGTGATATATCTATTGGGTAAGTCGAATTATATAAATTAATATCATTTTAACGTTAAGACGCTTTCGAAAATGTTAGGCTTATCTTTATTGTTTTTTTTTATCGTGCAAAACGTAATTATTCTTAAATAAATCTAACTCTTCTCACAAATTTTTAAATAATAAAATTATATCTTATATATGATTTGTAAAATATATAGGTATTATAATTCTATAATTCTTTCTTTTAAAACAGAGACGTTATCAAAGACAGTGGCAATCTAAAAGTTCCTGCACAAACGGGATTCATTCTTACCAGTATTTCTTAATTGGATATTATTTATTCAAATGCACAATGTTATCAAGAATAATTACACCATTTCTCAGAACATTGTTACAAGGAATAAACGATTCTAATCTTTGTTAATGCGTTTATCGATGATATTATTCAAGGATGTTTATTAAATAATTCATTCTAAACTTATATTACTAAATAAGATAAGCAAATAAAAATTAATTCACAAAAAAGTTTTAATCGAAGGATCTCTTTTTTTAAATATTCTACTTCAACTTTATGACCCTTTCATATTCTTCTCACGAATGTAGAAATCTTTCTATGTTGAGATTAGAGATGAATTTAAAACGATTCATATTTCAAGATTGACGAAACGACAAGCACGTCGATCTCGTTGCCAATTACAAACGGCTATCAAACCCGGAAACTCCGTATCATGCCATGTCGTTCAGACATGCACGAACCTATGACACGCAAACGGAAACATAATTATTCTCGTTCGTTTCAATTAAATCTGACAATTTTCTAAATTTCACATATCTAAGTTTTATCGCGATCGATAAACATCGATCATTTCTCATACGTCGAGAGATGATATCGTCACGATAATACATCATTCAATGTAACAAAATCAATTTTTGATCAAAAATTCAACTAAAACAATTCGTATTTTGGAAAAAATTCTTATATTAATCTGTTTTTTAATGTTAAAAAATTTGCATACTATTTGGTAAATTGTATTTTTCATAAATCTTACGAGTTTTATATAATCTTAACTTCTACGAATAAATTGATTCTAATTCGATTAAAATATATTTTAAATATATATATATATACGTAATGTAGAACCATTTGTTCTTATGTTTCTTTATAAGTAATCGTTGAATGAATACCAGTTATTAACAATTCAATGAGAACCGGTTAAACTTTGCAATTATATTAAACGTGCTCAATGAATAAACGTGCTCTCAAAGTATTTACCTCACAACGATACAATATCGACATTTACCTCTTTTCGTCTTCGCGTTTAAATTATTATCAATAACTTATCGTTATCGAATAGGATTCAAAGAAGCAACATAGATATGTACATAAATGTATAGAGAGAAAAAAACCGAACGTTTTTTAAAGTAAATCGTATCAGATTTAAATTATTCTCATTTAGATTTGACAAATAATTGAGAAACACTTTTTCACAGAGAAGAGAAAATCATCTGTCGAGTGTGAATTTTAGCCCGATGATTCCATTAATATCATCGATGAAGAACATGCATGAATGAACCACGAGTTGCCACGGTTTTTGAAGGCTTTCGATCGTTATCATCGATATGGCAAGATATGTTCATTTTTAAATGCTCATCTATTTCCATGACACTGATAAGACATTACTGATAACATAGATACCATCGCCCATGTCTTCATTTTGGTTTTTTTTCTTTTTGTGTTATAACGAACTAGCAGTATTCTCGTATCGGTCTAATCGTAAAAATGATGTACCCGCGTCAATATATCGGTATAATTTTTCTGTGTTTCTCAATACCTATCGTTTGCTATTACTGAAATTCGCCATTAAAGATGATTGAAACATGCTGTGCTCTATCAGATCTACCCTCAAAATTTTATGGACAACAACAACAATGGCATCGGCGATATCAAAGGTAAAAAAAATCGTATTACTTCTCATCCGATAGTAATCGTCTGGAAAAGATTGAAACTAAGAGTCGATTTCACAGTAAAAAGTCTTTCTATCTTTCTATCGTCTCCTATCTATCATTTTAACGATCATAATAATTTTCGAGATATGTATCGGTTAAAGCAACAATACTTATTGCGCCGGCATTGTAATAATTACGTACTCGCCTGATAAAGATCTTGATGATCCGATAGAGAAATAACGTCACAATTGTAGTAATTATAATACTAAGAGATTTGTACGTCTTCATTGGATTTTATTCCATTATTATTATTTCCTACAATTATAATTTCGTAATAACAAAGTAAAAATTTTTCTTTTGTTATTACAATGTGACGTTTTTCAATTTTCCTTTGTATACCTAGTTATGCCAATAAGAAATCATTCGACGAAAATAATTCATGGAAAAATTCAAACTATGATGCAAAAGTAACGAGCGAACTTGAGCACTACGTTAACTCCGGAGTTATAAGAATCTTGTTATCACCTGTCAACAATAATCCCATAAAAGACTTTGGATATGATATTTCTGATTTTTGTGATATTCATCCTGAATATAATTAAGAAATGCTCAAATTGGAAGTATTAAATATGCTAATTGTATATCTGACAATAATAATAATTATTGCGAATAATTAAATTATACTCTATCTCATTCTCAATCATAGTAATTAGACCAACACGAATGATTTAACAAAATTTTAGAAAGTGTTAAAGTGTCTGGAGGAAAATATAAAGATTATTACATATGGGCGGATCCTTTCAATGAAACTGACGTGGTGAAATTGAAGTGACTACCAAATAATTGGCTCGGTGTATTTGAGAATCCAGATTGGACTTATTATTCACATCGAAAGTAAATATATTTTCATCGATTTCTTCGAAAACAACGAGATCCGAATTACAAAAATTCTGTGATGATATTCGAATTACAAGTAAGTAAACAATTAGTGAAATGTAATTTTCGAAAAGAAAAAAAAATGTTGAACCTATGAAAATATAAAGATTTCAATCATTAAAGTATAGAAATAATATTGACTGTAATAATTTTCAGCAAATATGTTTCAATGAAGAAACATCATGAATCCTTACGCAAAGATGTATAAAGAAGAAACAAAGGTATATACTTCACACTTATAATATTATATATAATATGTTACAAATTAAGATATATATGTGTATATATAGGTATACTGGTATCTTCTGTGTAATTAATGTAGTCAAATGCTACTTTAAAAGATGCTGAATTAAAAAATGTGATAGACACATGGATTTAAACTACGCCAATAAAAAATGTTACCTGATTGGTTGGTAAGTCAAGAGGTTTTTTCATTAATTAATCTAATTATTTTTTGAAATACAAATTTCAATAATTTATTATAGATGAGAAATCACGAATGCAATCGTATCGCTGGGAGGCTCGATCAGATAACGATGTTGGCAATGATTTTGCTTGATGTTGCGATAACTTATTATGAAAAGTAAATTGATATAATGATTAATCAAAACATAATATTTAAACAGATGCTCAAGCTTGTAGCACTGTTAAGAAATCTTATAAAAGTAAATCTTATCTTACCCATGTAGAACATCATTTCTGTGGAATAATACGATCAATATAGGTAAGAAACATTAAAATTTACTTAACTTTAATCTTTACATTGCATAAATATCCCGAAATGACAGAAAGATTATATCATAATATCCTTTATCTAGAATTTCAACAGAACCTTGGTAACCAGTTAATGAAAATTATGAAACACTAAATTTGGAACAGTAGAAAAAAGATACTAACTCATATTACAAGATTTACACTGCACTAACAACTGCACTAACGAGGTTACGAAGTTCAACGAGTGCACTCAAAAATGGATTGTATCAAAGTAACGTCAAAAATAATAATCTAACGAAGATGAGTTAATAACTGTTCTTATAAATTTTTCGAATAATAAATCGCAATCGATCAATCTCACTAACGTGTTAGAAAATATTTCTATAGCTATAACAATTTTTGTTGAAGTAAAAAAGAAAAAAACGAAAATTTGCAAATGTCGAGTCAAAAATATAAGTCAAGTAAGTTTTATTTATTCAACTTTATACTATCTATGATAAATCATTAATTTTCTTACTTAGTTACATTTCCAATATGACGACAATAATTTATTTTTCATTAAAGAACAAGATGGATATACTGTGATCGTTTCAGAAAAAAACTCCGATAATCCTTCACTCAACGTATCAACTTTCCAATGTTTCCAAGTAATATACTAACTATCTTCTAACGATTTTACTGCTAACACTCACCATAGTATTAAAGTTATAAGAAAGAATAAATTAGTGCCATTAATGTTTTTCATATATTTATCTTCGTATTACATTTATATCATCGCGCATTAAGTTAAATTAATCGGAATGTGAAAAGAAAATAATAAAGTTCTATAACGATTTTATATATAAAATATGTATTCCTATATATAATACTTTGATAAATATATTATTTAATCATGCATTATTATGCGTACATTTCATAGTGTATTAACTAGTGTGATCATAATGTATATCATTGGTATGATACATAATTCTTTTATTATAATAACTATTCCTATATCTCGCTAAATATTCATTCATATACACTTTATAAACCTTATTTACACAAATAAAAAAGAAGAAAGTCTTGCCAAAATGATTGGCTTACTTTTGTATTGTGAGTTAAGTTTTTAAAACTCGTTTCAGTAGATAACGGTGAAAGTGCCGGAAGTATTGTACAAAAATTAATTGCAGGTTTTGCAATATCTTTTTTATTCTTTTTTATTATTTTAAAGGATAATTTCCCATCGGAAAACATTCCTTTCGATAAAATATGAAAAATTCACGCAGTTACGATTTTATCATCATTATTATCATCACCATCGATATCATGTGATTTTTATAAATTTTAAAAGGAATATTGAAGAGTGAAATGTCAAAAGCGAACGGCAAAAAAATCGATAGAAACGTTATTTCTTCATATAGTCTTAAATTTTTATCTAATATCAATATAGAAAGTGCTGAATTGTGAAAATTCTAAAAAATAGTATCCCCCTTCAATCCCTCGAAATGGTCATGTTACGTTTTACAGAGTTGTCGTTGAAATTTATATTCCCGAATTTTCGCACCATTACGAATCGCTTGGACAGTGAAGGTAGATAAATGAGAAACTAGGTCGAAACCGTTACCGGCACCTACTTTTTCTTGAAGCAGCAGACCCCTCCGGGTATACTGATCGTTTGCCGAAAAATGTAAATCCAATTTTCCCTCCCAATTTACCCTGACATTCGGTACGCTGAAGACAATCCCGCGCAGCCTCACATCAAGTACGCACGCTCCCGATTCCATTCGAACGGTAATTTCCTTTCTCCATCGCCGCAAGAACATTTTCGAATAAACTTACGTCCTTCGCTTTACCTTTTTCTTCGTTTCACCACATAGTCTTTCTTTTCTTTTCATTTCTTCGATAAAAATTGAAACGACTCTGATCTGAGATATTTCTGACAATTATTCAAACAAAAAAACCAAATTATCATTTGAGAAAGATGAGAAAGTTGGTAGATTATTGATTTTATAATCGAAAAGTGGGTTGTTCAATATGGAAAAAAAAATATAATCGTTGATGATTATACAAGGCTACACATTACGTCGATCGTAATAATGCCACTATATAAATAATAATTTAAACGTTGAAAACACTATTATGTTTCTCCTTATTATTTGTATTATTTTATGATGTAATTCGTATGCTTTTCGTTTTTCTTAATTTATATATTATTTTATGTATTGTACACACAGCATCATTTATAATATATTAAAAAGCATAGATTCATGTAATATAAACGTATGATGTATAGATAGTTTCATAAAGAATCGAACAATTGATTTTTCGAAAAAAGTTAAAAAAAAATGTCAACCGACTTAAAAACTCAATACGATTGTAATACAATTTTACGTTCTTAGAATAATTCGATTCAATTTATTTGTATTAAAATCGTAGAAATCCAATGATGAATAATACTCGAGATCTTCTCGTAGTTCGTAACGGAGCTTTACATTTCTCGAAGGAATATAGGCGAAGTTCAAGTACCGGTTCAAATGTAAACCACGTTATCGTCATCTTAATTAATATTTGATCGAGCTTTGGATTAATGTAAAGTTTAAAGCAACAACTTCAAAACACGTTACACGCCATCGATTCCTCATTGATTGTAATTAGTTTGCCGGCAAAATCGAGAAAACAAAATAATTTATTTCTATACATTGGCATAAAAATAATTTTACATATATTTTAGATGTCTATGTAAGGATATGATGTGACATAAGTTCTTTTATATATAAATTTTACTTTAAATCGATCTATCTATTACTCTGAGAAAAAAAGGAAAAAAAAAAGAATATAAATTATGCATTGCTTTTGATGCATCGACTTTAATTCGATGACAGGAGATCAAATATTGTTAATATTAAAAAATGATTTATTTATATTGACGTCCTTTCAATAAGTTCTGATACAAGTTCTTAATATGAGCACTATCAAACAAAATGAATATGGACAATTTCGAAACAAACAATCACAAAACATTCTCAGTTTTTGAGAGAAATGTGCAATTCGATAAAAAAAAACTTGCAAAATATTTTTCAAGAAAATAGATTCGAGGAAAGAAAAAGAAGAATTCTTATTATTATTAAGCTATAATAATAAATGGAATAAAAGATTAAAAAGTTTTGTATTAATACTTTCTCAATGAAAACTTCTCTATACTGTATTTTATCGAAGTAATTACTATTCCTGTTATTATATTTATTTACTTCTCGCATCGAAAAAAATCGGTATTTGTTATAAAAAATCGATTTTTACGAATATTCTCGATAGATAGAAATATCGGAAATATTTATTTTATGAAAAACGTCATCAGTAACACAGCTATCTAAAAATAATTTAATCATGCTACCAATTCAAAGTGATAATAGTAATACAAATAGTAATACCATTGTAATGAAAAAGAGCATATTCAAATGAAATATAATAAATATGGAACAAGGAAATCGATGTTCAAATATAGTGAATGAAAAAGTGTTCGCATTATATTTAAATAGAGAATCAAGTTCATTATTGTACGAAAAAAAAATGTTCTGAAAGATATAGTAACACATGTATATTATACAGATATATATATATATATATATATATATATATACGTCCCTTCAGTTTTATGATAGAAAATTAGTAATTATTCATATTGCATGATCGTCTTAAAAAATCACCGAAACGACCGATATTATGGCCTAATTCAAAGAACGATAATTTTAAAACTCCCGACACAAATGTTATCGGTTAATGAGTTTTAGTAGTAACGACAGTAAAGTCTCGCTTTAATTAAATTTTCAACTACGTTCATTCTTTTAAAAGATTATTCAAGACAATAATGAATATTGATAACTAAATTTTATATATACTTGATCAAATAATAAAATAAATTTCTTTATTCAGTATCGTAAAACGATCATAATTGTAACTCAAAAAATTTCCTAAGCTAGAAATTAAGAAGCATACAAAATTATTTTCCAATTCCTTTTGTTCTTATAATAATAGTTTTAGGTGACATGGTAAACTATCAGTGTTGGTAACACCTAAGAAAAAATTCCTACGAATCACCAGTATAACCGGTCCACCTTCGGATTAGATGATACGGAAGTAGGGCGATAGGATGAAGTGCGGCATCGAATATAAAAAAAAGAAAAAAAAACTCGGTCATAACTCAGCGCTAACTACTCACACATATACGTATGCGTATATGTGTATATGTATGTTCGGTCATTCGTTCATGAAAACAGTTACGATTTCAGAGATTCTTTCCAAATATTATTTCATACCTTTCGATTCAACACACCAACAGCGCATAGATACATAGATAAATTCCAAATGGTGATATCGATTATTTTATTGATTTTATTAAATACAAATCGAACGTAATGAATCTCTTGTTAAGCATCTTTTAATTAAAATACATTTTGTTATTTTCAACTATCGAAAGAAAAAAATTATTAGAGGATTGTTTTCAATAGAAGTTATAGAAAAATATTCAATTTAAAATTCATCGTGAATATATTGTTTTCAATAGTATCCACAAATGCTTAAACCACTCAACGACGAAGAAAAGTTGAAAGGTCAAAAGCCAGATCCTTGGAAAGTGATAACGCTAAAACGATGCAAAGTCGCAGAGGGAATTATTCAAATATATAAAAAGAAGAGTAAAGAGGGGAGTGCATATTGGGGGAATCGCAACAAAGGCAATCCCTACAACGCACGCTAAACGTAATACGAAGACGGTACTTCCTGTATAAGCTTTCCTCCTCTTTACTTCTATTTCTCGAGTTTGGTTGAGCGTCCGCAAAAATCGATTGTTAGTTTTATATGTACAACCAATGGGAATTTGAAGTTTTGTAAAACGTCTAACTACCCAACAAAGTCATTTTCTCGATGTTCGTTCTACAACGAACGAACAAACGATATTCCATGCGATCGCATTGGGACAGAAAATCAATGAAATACAATTTCTTTAACCTAGCTGTTTTCTATTTTTCCGATTTTCCTTATCTTCTTTACAACAAAACACGTAACCTACTTTTTTTGTTGTTTATTCAACAATAATAATAATAATAATAATAATAATAATAATAATAATAATAATAGTAATCATAATTCATTGGGATAAAGGAAAAATCTTTCAATATTCGTACAATTCGTCGTAATGGCAGATCAACGAATGAAATTTCAAATCGGCTTTAAATCATATCTCTTCCATTTGTTTTCAAATTCAATGTTTAATACGTATCTAATTATTTGAGCAAAATTGTTTGCGGTACCGTAGTAATATCTTTTTTACAAGCTTTTAAATGGAAATGACAAGATTTACATATAGTGACGTAATAGTGACGACAGTTTTAATAAACACGTAAACTTCAAAGGCTCGCTGTATCTAAACATTTACTTTCTAGGTGGAACGATCCTTTCGTTATCCACCCGAAGCCACATTCTTTAGTGTTGTTAAACAAAACAAAGCGAAACTTGGCTTCAATGTTAACAGGATAAAAGATGAAAATCCATGGAAAAAAGGTAAAAAAAGAAAAGAAAAAAAAATTAAGATCGACGTCAAATCGACGAACATGGTAACGTTATGAGGGAAAGTGCAACATAACAGATATTCTGGGTATGAAAAGTTGATCGAGCAACTGTATCAACAAACCAATCTGCTTTGATACTTCCTTTCTCTTCTAACGCGAGCTATGTTCTTCGAGATTTATCCAAAATCTTGACTGAATTGAAAACAGTTAAAAGCGTGAAAAAGTCAACAAATGTTTCGATCTTTCAATACAATTTCAATCAAAGGAATGTAGAGAAATGTATTACATACGGTCTTTGATGATACAGAAATAAAGAACGAAAAATCTCAAACGATTTCATTTTTATGTTTTATCGTTTGGTGAGCGTCACTATACCGTCTATATCTATAGTGTCTTCTTTTAAAGCTCCAAAGTTCACAATTTTTGTTTACCGTTTGATCGAATTTCAGAAACGATAGTAGCTATACGATCCTTATAAGATGTTTTGCCTTTTCCTTATCCTCTCTTTTTTCTCATAATTTTAAGATAAAATAACCGATAAAATGTTAGTATCAGCGTCGCCGTAATACGACTTTTGCCATTGTTACGTAACAAGAAAGAAAAAACAAAGATAAATGACAGACTCATCGACGAGCAATTAAACAACCTAACCCCAGTTAGAACGAGCAGGATTTAACGAGAGAAAAAAGGACAAGAGTTTCCAATGGCTTCTGTGTTTTCCAATATTATCCAATTAATAGTCCAAGTTTAGAGCCGACGCGTCAATATTATCTCGAGTAAGCAAGATCGCTAAAATCGACGACCGACAATTTTATTTCTGGTTTAAAACAAAAAGTCGTCGAACCGTGTCGCGGTTCACGATGCGTTTCGCGACGCCTTCGTTACAATCTCCTCCGCAATCCTCCTAACCATTCCCCTCCTCCTTCCCAATCTCACCCAACAACATCACCATTGCCACCTCCGCCGAGAATTTCTCCGAGTGCCCTCGCGTAATTCTAGTTTGATTTAAATCGAGGTCAAGCGATTGGGACCCTTCTCTCTTGTTAAAGTGGCCTGTTTATACGCTATTTCCGGATTGGACAAAATAAACCAAAGATTGGGATGTGACCTGTTCGGAGGTTGTTTGCTATTCTACTTACATATATGCGACTCGGCTGCACTTTCGTCTCAAATATCCGTCGTATTAATTCTCTCGATTTCTACCATTTTTTATCCTCGTCCTATCGAGAGCTTTGAGTTCTTTTTCTTTTTTTTTTTTTTTTTTAAATTGACAAAGCTAATAAACATCCTACCAAATAAATATAGACATCATTTTTCTTTTTCCTTTTTACGTAAACCGACGAAAAGAGTTGATGAATGTCGAAAAAATTGAAAAGTAAAATATGTTCTTCTTACTTCCAGTAGTCAACTAGCTACATCAAAGGAAATTCCATTGGTGCGTTTCTTCTTACTTGATTTGTGAAAGCTCTGGTCTGCGAATTTTCTTAGCCTGTATCTCTATAGATCCTTTTGTAGGAGAAAGAAGGAAGAGGAGATTATACGTTTCTATCTTTCTTCAGTTCACTTCGTTTGCGATCTTTCCCTCAGTCCCCCTATTTCAATAGCTTTTGTATTACCAAGATTTACACCTTACGCACGTACACTAGAACGATATTCTCTCTACGAAAACTTTTCGCCTTCGGCAGAGTTACAGAATAAAATTTGTTAACGCTCTACCCAACCATAGTCTGTTGTTATCGATCGATTTCTCGAAACTCCAAAAATAGAAAAGAAAATCTCAAGACGGAAATGTTAAAATGTCTACAATGTCAGCAGCTGGATGAGTTTCAAGATGTTGAACGCACGAACTCTATTAAAGAAAAGCTAAAGTAAACGTTGTAGACGTTCAAACTCTCTCTCTCCTCTTTCTCTCTCTCTCTCTCTCTCTTTCTCTCTCTCTCTCTCTCTCTCTCTCTCTATCTATCTATCTATCTATCTATCTATCTCTTTCACTCTTTTTATCTTTATCTTTCTTTCGTTCTGCCTCGGAGCATAAAAACGTTGTCAAGAATTACGAGACGAAAGAAGTTCGTAGATCGAAAAAACGAATAACCATCCTGACAGCGATTACTCCGATTGTTTCTTATTTCTTAATCAGCTATCATTCTTAAAGGCGAGAATGAATGAGACACAAACAAATTGAAAATTGTAAGAAAAAATTTAAACGTCGTTCGTTAACTTTTATCGTAAAGAAACAAACTTAATTATTTCCTTCCTCTTTTCTATGATATCTTTGTCTCATTAATTTATCCTACTTGTAAATTTGACATTTAGAATCCCTTAAAATTTCATTTATTTAATTAAATAATAAAGGGTCATCATTCAGTATGTTGCATTTTTTATTTATCAGAAAAATCACTTCAATACCAAATTCATTGGACAGAGCAAGGCGCTTACGTTGTTAAATCCACGGAATTCTAGCACAGCGTAGTAAATAGAATCGGTTAACTATTTCGTTTTTCCTTAACATGCGATTGGCCGGTATCCATGAACACGTTAAAGCAAATGCGATGAGATAAATCGAGATACCTGGGACAAAATAGACGACGTGATGATTTTATCAAACTTTCCTGTTAACTTAACGAAATTCCCTTCACATCTCGATACCAGAGGAAGTTCATTTCTTGGTTTCGAATTTATACGATTAAGTTCGTCACTTTGATCAAAATCTAAAAAAAATCTATATATTCACTTAGAGAAGCAAAATCAATTGAAAAGTTAATCGAATTGCAACCTTTACGACAATAATTAAATTCATCAACGAGAACAACCAGCTAGCGTCCCTTATTCGATCAATCGATTGCAATCACAAATTTTACTATAATAAATTATCGCTCGTTTTTACTTCAACAAAAATTGCAAATATTCCATTAAATTGATATTTCGATGAAAAAAAAAAAAGAAGACAAATACCTGTCGGAATAAAAAGTTCAAGCTTAACGGACTACTTTGTTATAATTTCATTTCTTATAATTTGAACGTTTATTGACTCTGTCGAAAAGAAATGAATGAAATTTATATAAATACATCTGTTTAACGTAAGTACAATGAAAAATCAGTTTCATTATTATCAATTCCTGATAAAATTTTGTCGAAAAATAAAATATCATCGTACAGAAATAAATCTAAAAATAATATCTTTGTTTATAATAATCCATACGAATATATGAATTTAAGATAATCAAAAATCGAAGAAAATTCTATGTGGCAAACATTTAAACCGGACGGATGTATTATATTTAAATATAATATAAATACATACGAAGATGTCCGATTATCCAATAGCTTTGAATAAAATAATACTTAATGATGGATTTAATTCTCGACTGACATCTGCATTTTCTCACAAACAACAACGAATTGAATCCATGTTATATATGATACAATAATATATGCAAACTATGTACCTACGTATACAACGGATGTCATCAAAATAATACCCTATACGTCTATTAATTGCAAGTTTCAAAAGATAATAGAGCCACGCTGATAATTGCGTGGATCGCCGTTAACTAATACCGAACGCTATAATCGTTTTCCTTTATAGCAACTATGCGAATATCTCGTTATTATAAGTGGTTAAACGTTGCCGAATTATTTTTACCAAACTATTACAATTCAATAGATCATAATGAGAAACTACATATCCGTTGAAGGGAGACAATTTCAAGTGAATTGAATGTATTCATGAAAATATATATCTCGTAAAACGAGGTAGCGCTTGTTTCGTCCATAGCTAAATCATAGAAAAATATGATGCCGCAATAATGCTATGGCAGGCAATACTTTCGATGAAAAAAGATAGATTTTACGAGAAAAGAAAGTCGACTTGTGCGGCACTTAAAGAATAACTTCCTTAAATACGTTTTCTCAAAACCTATTAAAATCGAAACTCTTTTCAAAAGTAGGTTCTTTAATTTCAGAGTTTAACGATCTCATAAAACCGTTAATACGGAATAAAAAAGAGTTCACGATAAGTACGATAAATAGAATATATATATATATATATATATATATATATATAAAAACTCATTTTTTCAAAATTATATAAGGACATCTATTATACCAACCAACAATACATCCATCTCCAATACTTTCTTCTTCCGAGACGATCGTGTATCACCAATACGCGTAATTCACACGATTGCCTCGATAGTTTTGATTTTTACGAAAAATGAATCAAAATACTCGTCTCGTTTTTCTTACAAAAACCGATACATTTTCCAGCAACGAACGCTAATATACTCGTGGTCGAGTTTTATCATCCACTATAATTAATTGACTCATAGATATATATACAGGTCACAGACCATATCGCTTTTAATTGGAATGAAAGACTAACGATCGTACAACGTGGTTATTTCAATTACGAATTTGCGTTGGCAAATGAAAAGGAACGATTAGAACGCGTGCAAGGACGAGGACGATCGAGCAATTAAGTGAGATGAAAGCAGCACGATGTCAAGCTTTTATTAGGTAGAGAGAACGTCGAAGGTAGATGTGCAATATTTCGTGGTGTAGAATATGATGATTACGATAACGCGTTGGCGTGCGTTAGTCAGAACAATGGAGTCGAAAGAGGAGAAATAGAAGGAGAGACATCGAATGAGAGATCAGGAGGAAGATCGGAAGGAAGATCGACAGAGAGAGAGAGAGAGAGAGAGAGAGAGAGAGAGAGAGAGAGAGAGAGATCTAGAGAGGGATCTAGAGAGGGATCTAGAGAGAGATCGAGAAAGGAGGTTCCGAGAGGTCTCTCGAAGAGTAGCGCGTAGAGCAGGTCGGCCGATAAGGGCTCGTTCATAAGCGAGAGACCTCTACTTACCGATCACGTAGCTGTAGCCATCCAAAGTAAGGACACACTTTCGCGTATTGGTGGAACTCGGAATGCCGGGCACTTGTTTGCGAGAAATTCGCTTAGTAGGGCTATAAGAAGTGCCGGGGGTACTTCCGGCACCCGGGTCCGAATGGCACTTCTGCACAGGGTCTTTGCTTTGTCTAGACGTCATCGTCTTGTTAGACACCCCTTTTTCTTCCTCTTCTTCCTCTTCCTCTTCTTCTTCCACTTCTGTCTTCTCGACTCTTCTTCGTACCTTCACACCATTATGCCGTCCCCTTCTCCTCGCTTAGTAGTCTTCATGAGACAAGAGAGGATCGAATCGGCGAACTTTGCGTTCTCCACGGCTACATCTAGGCGATGACGCCGTTCTCTTTGATTACCACTTGATTTTTCTACTTTCCTCTTTTCTTGCACGGAAAAGTAGAAATTATTACTGCAACGAATCCTCAATTGACTTTTCTCATGATGTCTTTTCTTTCCTTCTCGCTCTTTATTTTCTTTCGTCTTCACATTGAGTTAACGACGGTTCGTGCCTTACGAAAGAAAACTCGTTTACTTGGCGTCGTCACGGAAAATTCCCACGCGCGCCATACACAAGGGTGCTATGATTCTTTTTATCGACAAGAAACATCGGTACCTGTGACGACCTTCCGAATTCTTCGAAACTGCGAGAATTTCGGTCTTTTCGAGAAGTAAAAACTTCGTGTTTTACTCGAACTACAATGGACGGATATAAATACGCATCGGTAATTCAAATAAGCGAGGAACAAATGTAAGGGTTCTTGTCGTTTTTTTTTCTATCGCGCTATCTCTCATTATTTCCACCTTACTGCTCGCGTCCTTTTCTCTTTTAATATATGGGTAATTCGTTCGAGAATACGTTCCTCTTTCTCTTCTTTCATCATCATCGACCATCACCTCCTCCTCCTCCTCCTCTTCCTCCTCCTCCTCCTCCTCCTCCTCAACCTTCTCCTTCCCCGTCACTACCTTCTTCACGTTCTCCTCCTTGTCCTCTAGTTCGCTTCGATAAGGTTTCCGTCCAGCAAAGCGAAAAATATATGTTGCGAACATCGACCCCGTTACGCTTCACGGTTCGTTCGACCGACGTGAACTCGCGACCCGAAACTTCTTAGTACTTCTTTTTCCATCTTCGACGGAGTCTCACCGCGAGTTAAATTCTGTACTACGTCCGGAGCTCGACGATGCTTCAGCTATGCTCTAGCTCGGAGGCACTCTCGCTAAGTTTCCAACAGAGAGAGAGAGAGAGAAAGAGAGAGAGAGAAAGAAAGCGATTTCACTTTTTGTCCTCTCTCTTTCTTATATTTCCTATTCAAGCAGTAGATATATACTCGTGTTCGAAATCCACGTGAGACCCGTTCTTGCAGCATCATCAATCGTCCAGTCAGTAATCTTACGTCGTTGATCTTTCTTATCAGAGTACTTTTCCGTATTCAAAACCGTTACGCGATCGCTATTCAACGAAAAATACGGTATTTGAGGATCGAGTATTCTTTCAAAAAAATCAAAACGCATGTATGATGGTATAGATAGAGAAAGTGAAAGGAAGATAGATATACACCAATATATATATTATATATATATGTATATATATGTATATATATACATTATCTATCGAGGGTGTGCGTGCTCGTTCTTACGATCGATTCCCCGTATCGTTCGTATAACCCAATGTTAAAATTCAGTTTACCCGCCAGCGACAGAGGCGCTCTTTCGATGCGCTTTTCAAAGCTACATCAAATTTACTCCTCCGTAGCCCCTTTCGGAGGCTACCTTTTTCATCCCATAGCTCAGGAACGATTGAATCTTTCGCGATAAGAAACACTTTACCAGTACAAATTAGATCGTAAATCGAAACCCAAGTATTGAGAATAAAATGAAAAGAAAAAAAAAAGAAAAACAGAACTAATTCCCTTCTATAAAATCGTACGAGTAGAAAGACCGCGTGCTTGGCCGGACGCGCGGATCTAAGGAAAAACGAGAACGCAAAACGCGTGTGACTCGAAGCGCGGTACCGCCACAACTGAACCTCCATTCGAAAGCTCCACCTCGTTCTAACCTCTCTCCCACCCTCTCTCTCTCTCATCCTCTTGCTCTATCATGCTCCAACTCGCCACTCGCTCTCATTCTTTCTCCCTCCTTCCCAACAAGTACCGTCGACGTGTACTTTCTCTCTTGCTTGCTTTTTATACGTCAGTTCTATCTCCGCACCCTCAGGTGTCTACGCCACTACCTAACCTCCGAGTTCGGGCTCGAAAAGCTCCCTTTGACGACCCTACTACCATCATCACCGATCCTCTTCACTCCCTCACAACTCAAACCCTTCCAACACTTTCTAAGCTAACGTATATATATATATATATATGGTTCTTACCGTACATACGATCGATCGTTCTTTCGATCTCTTCTCTTTTGTTCCTGATTGGCATAACTTCTGTCCTTTCTCTTATATTCTTCGGAGGAATATCATAAAAGGAAAAAAATATTCGACGGCTCATGATTGCGCGAGAAATTTTAACTCCAGGGAATGAAAAAGATAAGTCTGATGGAACGTACCATAGAAGATTAACACAAGCTCGATTGCAAAAGCGTCAAAGCAAAAAGGACTTTGGGCTTGCGGCAGGATTTCATCATGAAAATGAAATTAGATTTCGAACGTGATGGACAATGCTCAGTTTGTCCGTCTAATAAGAACTCTTTCTTTCTACTTAACTTAACTCATTGTTTTATTACGACTCGACGACTTCTAGTCAATACTCCTTGTCTCTCCTCTTGCTTGTTCAAATTACTTTTCTTATCGAAGTCTTTTGTGTATGTGTGTATACATGTATATATATATATATATATATATATATATATATATATATATATATATGTATATATATATATATATATATATATATATATATATATATATCTTATTGGATAAACAATGTGTCTGTGGGATCACAAAAAGACTTTAATAAAATTTTCTCTTAACGAGTAATTCGTAAATTGTAGCTAATAAAAATGCTTCAATGATTTCATATTATTTCTTCTATCGATAATCTTTCTACGATTATTTGGATTACTATCTTGTCTTCATTCTCCTCTTGAATTGTCGGTAGTATATACGAAGCCTCCTGCTTCAGTCGTTTCTTTTCTCTATTATCTCCACCTACCTACATATCTCTTGTACTCACTTCGTATATAGTTTCATCTTGTATTTTCTCTCTGAACTATTCTTTCACATTTTCAAAGCCCCGTCAGTCTCTTAAAATACACTCATTTCGTCGATAAAGTATCTAAATAAAAATAAAGTTCATCTTATTGTATTAATTAAAACCGAGCGATTAAATCCGAATGATAATGCAAGGAGATCATTACTGAACTTGGAATATAATTAACGTCTGAAGAATAATCATGGAATATACATTGATCACAGTTAACTGATATTAATCTTGAAGCAGCTTACTCCTCGTTAGTCCAGCTTTACTACGACTTTTGCTTCATCGTTGCTGATTAATGTGATCATATCTTCTAATACATATCATTCGCGCTATCGAATTCCCGACATCCTTCTTCTACCCTTCTTCTACCCTTACAAATCCTTTAGCCGCAACGGGTCGAGCAATCGTTTAATCAAGTGGAACATTCGCATCTTTCCCGAGGGAAAACTTGAAAAATTCAGCACTACCTGGACATCGAAGAAGAATATCCAGTTGCTTCATCCGTTTTATCTTCAAAATATCGTATGTCCTTCTGGTGAAGGGCTCTATAGAGTACCTCGTAACTTCGACCTTCGCAATATTAAAGCTCAACCATCCCTCCATATATATAATAACACTATATATATATAGTATTGCATACATGTAGTATTGCATTTCTCATCAGAGATAATTACCTACTCTTAACGATCCAACGAATATTTAATACTAAGAGATTCATGAAATCTTCACGATTATTTTTTCGTCGTGAAAATTTTCACGGAATCATCGCTAAATAAAAACTAATCCTAAATTCAATATGTAACTTCATAAAATTACGCGACATTTGACACTATTAATTTATAATTGACAAATAATAATTCGCGTAAAAGAAACGTAATGTTTTGTTATAAAATAATAAATTATAAAATCAATGTTTATTGAAAATATAAAAATAGAATTAACACAAGTGGTGACGAGTGAATATAACTTTAAATTTCATCATACAATTTTCTTGTTTACATATTACTCTGCACATTTCGTTTTTCTTGAAAATATATGAAAATTGTCATCCCGAATGCCGAATAGTAAGAATAGAAATACGAAGATACATAAAGTCAATGCAGCGAAAACATGTACTACCTTCTTCACTTTTCCACACATCAGGACAGATTTCCATGATTTTGTAGGATATGTTTCGTGTGATTTTCATGCGAGAAAAATACAGTCTCTGAAAAGCGAAGATAATATTTTGGAAAAACGATCGAATAATAGTAACCCTCACTTCAAGGCAAGTCTCGCTTTCAATGGAACTTTTTATGTTCTTCCTCTTCAAGAACTTTGTGGTTTTCTTCGAACTTTCCAGAGACGTCATTCCGATCCAACCGCTCCCACGTGCTTCTACTCTATAAAATTTACGTTTAACTCTTACTATTTTACATAAGACGATAATCCTGTAAAAGTTTCGAAATACACTTAATCCCTTAGAAAAGATTCTTTTCTGTAAAATGATAAAGAAAACAAGGCCAACTTGTTAAGGTTGAAAATTGTCAACGATTTTTCTTGAATTTATTATTATTAAAGTTCATAGCATCTGAAAACAATAAGCAAAAAAATGCATGTTCTTTATCGCAATATTTATGAAAAAAAAAGAGGAAAAATAAATAAATAAAAAACAAAAAAAGCAACGTAACAAATCCGTGTAAAATGGATTCGAACTACAATATCAGCTTTAACATTTCCATTCTTTGGTACAAAAGGAAAATATTACAATACGTACTTATGTTTTACGTAGCGAATTTATCAAGCTACGAGGCGGAACTTGAAAAGAATCGAGGAATTCCTTTCTCGCGAGTAACATATTTCATCCGATCGAACACTGAGCTGACTGAGTTCGGTTTCCTAAATTCAGTTCGTGTTACATTTTTATTCGAGTGACTTTTACGTGCGAATTATCCAATATTCTACGCTCACCGAGCGCCACTGGACCGTATTACGTCCTCGTACGTCCCTCGATCGATACCTCGATTATCTCAATCACCATAAAAGTAACCTACCTCGTCTCACCATCGACATAGAAGAAAAATATCTTTTACTATTGATCGCTATAAAAAAGTTTATTGTCGTCTGATTCAAATATGTAGGACGAATTAAGTCGAGAAAATTCCTAGTAGAATCGCACGCTTTCTTTTTTCTCATTAACGTGAGTACCAAGGCGCACATTTGAAGAGTAAGTCACTAACACTCGGAATACCTCCCTTGCAATGTTCTTGAGACGGACCCACGTGGATTCTTGATAAAAAAAAGCTAGAGTAGATATATATTTACCAGGACATACGTCATTCACGATTTAGAAGAAAATGTTACAAAGAAAAAGTTTTCCAAACTCAAAGCCGACAGGAAATAAAACAAAGTAGGTACACCGAAATAAAATAAAAATAATTTTATTGCATCGCAAACTTGACATATATAGTCATTATTAGGTTTAGAGATCGTAAAGTCAAGCTACTATAATCGGTTAAATCCATTTGGAAGGAACTTCAAATCCCAAGGGCATAAAAGTTTTCGAATCTCGTCGCCGTCAAACGTTCGTGTATACGTCCGTACGTAGGTCCGGGTGTTCCGTTTCCGTATATAATAACGATGTTGAGACGTTTTTATCAGTACGACCCGCTAAAAGATATGACCCGAGATAATATGGCATTTTGCCGTTTATCACCGAGTGCACTTAATGGCGACCGTTGCATTAGAGCACTAGACCTTCGATTAATGCATGAATTAATCTATCGTTAAAACGATCGAGAGAAAAAAAGTGGCAGGACGGTTGCCGATAAAGAATTTACCTTTTAAAAATCTTTTTTTCGTATCTATCAAAAATTACATCAAAAAGTATGAAAGAATGAAATTAATTATGGAACATGATCGCATATCTATTTTCTTCCAGCTATGTATATAATTCCATGGATATTATTTTTGAAACATTTTTACGGTGCATGAATTTCCTCGAAACTTTTAAAAACGATATTCGAATAATGTTAAACTCACCAAATCGAAATTTCACGATGATAAGGAATTAATTATCGAGCTTTCACCACAAATCGTACATTTACTATAATACTCTCAAGCCGATTGTACCAACATTATCCTGATTCGCTTGTCTGAACATCTAGTTTGTATCTTACAGCGAGTATACGTTTTATCTATAGTATCGGTGCATTAATCTCCTTTAAAAGCAGGATAAGCTTTGTCTTCTAGAAAAATACTCTCAGCTTGCACGAATTTATAGCCCAAGCAACATTTTATCTGACTTATTAGCGAGTTCGAAGGTGAATAGAATCGATGCGTTCAAGATTATAAATGGGGCAGGATAAAAGTGAAATGGTCAAAATTTCGAATAAGTTCATAATTATCCGATTGTTTGTTTTAAAATTTTATTTTAACTCGAACTCATAATAACACATAAATACCGCAACTAATATCCAACAACGTATGCGATTATGTGAGAACGTACAGACTCCATGCGACATATGCATTATACACCTATCGACTTTGTAATGCAAATTCAAATGCTAATATTATCAAGAGTTGTATCAAGTTAAAGCTTTCGAACTAACTTCTCCATGGTTGTTGTAAATATACAGCAGCGTAAAAAAATCATTTCCTCATTATTATAATTAACTCACAAAAGCATTTATGAAACGAATAGATTTAGATTAACAATCTGCTACTATATGTTTCCTTTGATTTCTTCCTTTTCTTTTTCACGATTAATATTTGAAGATAAAAAAAATTATAGTTCGTTAGAAAAACATTGGAAAAAGACAAAATGACAGACGTTAATCAGTGATGACGTTTATATATGAATCATAACTTAATTCAAATAACTAATACCTAAAGCTCGGTCTAATTTCATGCAGTTTAATTTCACCAAGATTTACTGACATTCCCGGTTACCGTTTTAATCTCAGTCGGACTTCTAACGTTAAATACTATTTCTAGGAAAATTGTCACGAGACATTTCACATTTATTATATTAAGAAATATTTAATAAACATTTTTCAAGCATTTGAAAATAAATCGATACTCGTCAATGGAGTTTCGAATTTTTCTAATCTTTCTTCTTTTCAAAGTAACGTGACTTTTATGTAAAATTTAGAAATACAAGTAGAACAATATGTTTTGCTATACGATGTAATATTGCGAGAAAATCGTTAAGTTATAAACAAATGATAGAATTTGATGAAAACTTTTTGTATGAAAAATACCGACGTATCGATGCAAAGTGTTTCATAAATATAGAAAGAATGAAAAAATCTGGGACAAAGAAAACGTGTACACACTTATGTTTGATTTTGCAGCACGTTGCCACAAAGTACCAATGAACGTATGCGATAATATCGAAACCAAAGAGATCCTATCGCATATTATAATCGATATTCCACGAAGAAAATTATGATCTAACACATGACTAATACTAAACGGTGACTACGCGTGACTTGAATATATATGCGCCATTGCATTAGACGGGCAATTACAAGAAATAACCGATTTTCCACTTTTAATATTATAAAATTATTAAAAAGAAAAACGTGTACCGCATAAATTTCCTTTCGATCGTGCTTACTTCTCTTTATAAACTAATACACTTACGCGAAGATATCACAGATATCCTCGTTTATATTTTCCAACATTTTTAAAGCAGATATCTTTCGTGCGAAAAATTTGTTCCTCAATCAAAATTTTACATACAGAAAAGAAAATGCAAAGTGATAGATAACTAATATTTTGACGCTACCATTTAAATACTCACACCTTCTATATCTTACATACATACATATGTCGTTTAATCGCTTTACATATCTTCACAAACCCCATCCCACTCCATTTTCTTCTTCCTCCTACTATAATCGATAGATACGCCGAAAGCGACGGAAGTCCATAAAGTCGGCAAATAACGTGAAAATGTCGTTCCTAAATCCATCCTATAGAAATTTTATCATCAAAAAAGGCGCATTTTATAAAATCAATATCACAAAATATATTTACCGTATTAATTATTTATCGCTAATATTATTTCACGCTAGAAATAATAATCACTTATCGGATATAGAGTTTTAATTAAATTTACGAATTGTATATATATATTCTAGCTTTTAATATCTACCATATTATTGAATTTCGAAATTACGATCAAACTATAAAGTGTTTAATATAGATGGATATATATCAAATGTAAAATCTATTTCTGATAAATTTATTTCTAATTGTACTATCAATTCTCCTTTTAATTTCTACAATCTTTCAATTTCTTCTACTAATTATTCCGAATAATGTTGTTTCCTTGATTAAAAATTTTAATTGGAAAAACTGAAACAAGATAAAGTTACCAACGTTTGATTACAGTTTTCTACCCTATCGTGATATGTTTCCCATCGAACTTCCATCATATTCCACAATTGCAGCAGATTTGTAGACTTGTTGAAGACATGCGCTCCCTGCTTTATCGACCTCTGCCGGATATTACTACAGACACCAACATTTCCGTTCAATCTCGAGGGAATTAACAAAAAGGATATTAACAGTTGACAATGTTTAAACGCCGCATTTCCTCCTAATCAAGTACTTTTTATTGCTACATCGATTATTGAACAACCTACGTTGAGTTAATCCATATACACGTAAACACATGAAATTTAAAATACAAAAAATTAATTTACATTATTCAAATTCATATGATCTTTCGTATTTCGATTTGTCGACGCTCATTTTTACCCATAAAAAGCCTTTCGAAATGTTATATAATCGCATAAATAGTATTAAATCGCAACAAAATCGTCAAACTCATCGTCAAGTATAAAAATCAGAATTTAAAAATCGAAATACATATGTAAAGAGATACTTAGATTATCCTGACTGAATCGATTCACCTTTAACGTAAGTACTGTTTACGTATGAAAGGTCATGATCATGACTTTGACGATCTCTTCTCTGGTAAAAGACGTAATACATGGTTCTTTGTACGAGTAAAATGTGTACACGAACGAAACTTAATCACATACATAATATGCTACAAATGCAAAAGAATGATTTATCAATGCCATTGGCATTTATTACGTACATCATGTCAATCATTATTCTTTACTTTTCATCAATGTCAGTAATCATTCGAAAATTATTAGTCTATTCGGATAATTTATCGTATAATACTAATTGAGTTAATATATGTACATATCAGCAAAGTTTTATCTTCTTCGTACGTTTTCATTATAATGTGTATCAAATACTAATGCGTTTGTAGATTGTAATCGTATTTACGATAAATGGAATGATATACGATTTACTACCACATGTACGTTCGAACGATCCTTAGACTAGACTGTCGTAGATTTATATCAAGCAAGGTCAACAAGCGACGGACAGTTCCTCGTCCTGTCAAGTTTACAAATACGATCTATTATCCTAGGTCACGAATCCCATGATCTCAATGTCGCACAAGACGGAAAACTAGATAGTTCTCGCCAAACAAAAAACAAAAATGATAAAAAACAAACAAAACGTGCATTTGCATTTCCGTTCCGAAAAGAGAAGAACTTGATTCGACAATTTATCAAATAAAAATAAATAAATTTTTCTTTATATCTCATTCATGAAAAAGAAATTTTTATATCTAACGAGAAATTTAAAAGTCTTATTTGATATTTAATGTCAAAAGTCAAATATCACCTTATATCGCATAAAAATTCACGAAATGATCTTCGACAAAAATTTTACAGACTGCATCAATTGAGTTCACTTGAGTCATGTTGATCTTGCTATACCACTTTAGTTAACAAATTACCGATTTCCATTTTTTCTATCTATATTTAAAACCATAAACATAATCTTTTTTTATCTTGTGTGCTTCAATTTCGCCCTCTTTCTCTCTCTTTCTCTCTCTCTCTCTCTCTCTCTCTCTCTCTCTCTTTATTGTAAAAATAAAAACGAAATATAAGCATTAAATATCTGTGTCAAATCTCAAATATGAAAGCTTACTCGAAAAAAAGAACTTCAAAATTTTTCAGGAAAAACTACAAGCCGCTTTAAAAGCGTAAAAAACCTCTCGACCTTTGTGTTAAATGCTAGACGAGAGTCGAGTTTAACGAACTAACGTGAAAATTATCCTAGGAAATAATCCATCCGTGATATGTAAATTTTTTTAATTTATATAAATATTATTACTATCAATATTAATTTCACGTTAAATATGTTAACTTTTTCAATTACTTTACAATATATTATATAATATTACCAAAAATTCACAAGTTATGAAACAAATGGAACAAACAGCACATCAATATTTTCAATAACGATATTTTTAAAAATACGAATATAAGATACTGTATTTGACGTAAAGGGAACATTATAATGGCATTTATAAAAATAACAAACGCCATGCGATTTGAATACATCTTTTCTCGGTGCTATTGAATTTTAAAATTGTATCGCCATGTAGGCCATTCAATCCCTTTGTAAACAATCGCGATCTACAAAGCCTTTCCTCGCTATTAATTTTGCGTTGAATTCGTATCACGATTTCTCACAATTTAATTTTTATCATGAACAACCATTGTACTTTTCAACGACAGCGAGACAATTACTTGAAACAATAGCGATGATTGAAAAAAATTGATTGCATCGATGAAATGAATTTTCTATTTTGACGAAAAACATATAGATAGATAAAATAATAAATTTTTTTGATCATACGTAACGTTGAATCATTTCGTCAAAGGGAAAAAATTTACAATATATACATAAGTTTTATAGATAGGTTTATGTACTTATATGGACTTTCCTTATATACTTAGTATAAAAAATGAACAAAATTCAATGTTTTGATAAGACCCTTTCCATTTATAAAGTTAATCTCTTACGAAATAAGAGAAAAATTGATTGCATTGACAAAATTGACAATGTTTCTTCGACTCGATAGTACGAACATCATAAAAGTATCGCAAAAGAACTATATATTAACAAAATAAAGGCAAGTACTTGGTGTTGAAGTGCCCGAAGGAAAACTACTCTTAAAGAGAATCTACAAAAATGAAATTAAAGTTGTCGATGTGTAGGAAACAGGAAACGGTCTAAAAAAAAAAAAAGAAAGAAAGAAAGAAAAAAAGAAAAGAAAAATAAAATGCTTTTCCTTCGGGGCGCAATCATCGCCCGATCCAATTTTAGTTTTAAAAATACGCGTCTATCTCTTCGTGTCTCTTCTAATAATATACAATTTATTAAATCGAAAAAAAAACCGTGATAATATTATCGTTTAGTAGTATCGTAAAGATCAGAATAAAATCATAATAATCGTTATATGTTATAGCAGCATGTGTAAATGAATTAAATTGTCAACTAGTATAGCGTTTATATAAGTTCATAATGCATATAGTCACCTAATTCATAACATGCATTAGCTCCTAGTAATATCTTTTCTAAAACTCGATTAACCCATTATCCTATTAAAGTTTAAAGCAATTATATGACCTCGATGAATCTATACGCATATATACGTGTACGATTCCGATTCTCTATCTGTGCATCAATACGTACTATATATATATATATATTTCTCATCGAATTTCTCTTGATTTCTAGATTATTATACTACGTAACGAGAGTTTATTTCTTCGTAAGATCCCTTTGATCTAACTCTCCGAAATTCTGAAACTTGATCGCGTGCTACGAAATTCTAAATAACTTGTAGATCAGTTAAAAGAATTGGTAAACAAATGGTAATTCAAATTGACAAATTTGAACACTACATCTTTCGAAAGAACAGAACGCATTTTTTCGTTTCAATTTATCTTACTTAATCAAGATTTGTTGATGGGTAAAAATCACGATGAAAAATGATTGCGAATTTCGGAGCTCCTTTATTAACTCATACTGGAAAATAGATGACCTTAGGAGTATAAAAAACTACCTACTCGTGATTGAAGTATAAACTTTTTCGTCTCTTTTTATATATATATATATATATATATATATATATATATAAATATACGTTATATCCTAGGAATGTCTGTTCAAAAAAAGATTTCTATATATACAGAGGAATAATTAAGCCAATGAGAAAAATATAAAGAGAAATAAATAAGTAATCGTCAAAGTTAAAAGGATTACATAAAATCAATATGTGCCTGAGCTTTTTGATTAAAATGACGTCAATCATCATGCATTATTTTCTATATGTCGTATGTACAATCCATTTTTTCTTTTTCTAATTCGCGACTTCAGTCTATCCAACTTGTCTAGGAATAAGAGATTAAGATATCATTTTCTAGAAAATTCTTTTTATATTCTCGTCAGAGATCATTATGATCCGATGGACAATAGCGACATAATTTATTTTATTGATGAAAAAATATTGCGAAATCTAACTCTATTATATGATATCAAAGGTTATAATATTTTCAACGATCACGGCTATAAATTGTGAACCCAAGGTATTTGTCAATGACAGCACGTATAAATGATCAATTTCTTGTCATGTGAAAAATATGTTTTCTATCTTACGTAAAATAGTACAAATGCATCTACATCCAAGTGTATGTTGTTGGGAATAGGTTAAAAATGATATCAATACCACGATATTAGTAATCTCAGAAGTTCCGAACAGATGCAAGCCTAGAATTTCAAACGTAATATGTATGTATGCATGTATAACGCTATCAATATTTGAATGCAGAGTCACGAGTATTGCATTGTCATTATAAAATATCTACTAGCTGTTGATGTTTTGTTATTTGCACGTATTTCGTGAGTTGCAATTTAATTGGTACAATTGTCATCGTGTTTACAAATCTGTATGTAAGTATTACCTATCATTAGAGATATATTTATAGAAATAATAACCTAAGGATATTTATATATACATATATATATATATATATATATATATATATATATATTAATATAGAAATAATAAGTTAGAAATTATTATATAATGATAGTACTTGAAATATAATAAATATAATGATCGTGCTTGAAAAGTTTATACCATCAATTAATACGATTCAAATATAAATCGATTAATTTTGAATGTTCTTACTTTCATTTGGATAAAAATTTAATAATAAATCCTTCTACCTCTCATATATACCATATCTCTTTTAAAATATTACAGCTCAATAAACGATATCTTTATTCTTACGAACATATTCTGTATAGATACGTAATAAATAATAACGTTCTTATGGTATACGTCTACGAAAAATTATTTTCAACGAAACCTACGATAAAATCACTCGATGCCAACATCTTATCTCTCAAATATTGCTAGTAAAAATACGATCGCCTATAAAACATTTTCTAGATATAACTCGACATTCCGTAGTTTGATCCCACAAGATGATTTACGCGCGATAACTCTGAAGCACCTATTTCTCTGGTGACGCGAGAAGGACCGCAGAAGTATCGAGTTTTAACGGGCAAATGCAGTCTCTTTTGAATTTCTCTCTCTCTCTCTCTCTCTCTCTCGCTCTCTCTCCTTTCTTCCTTCCTTCCTTCCTTCCTTCCTTCCTTCCTACTTTCCATCGGTCATTCTTCGCGCAGTATACTATCTCATGCAAATAAATATCTTCTTTCTCTTTTCATCACTTTCTTCTTCATATCATTTCACCTTTCATCGAACAAGTCAAACGTATCGTATTGAAAGATAATAACGATCTTTTATTCGTTTCGTTTTCATTATCTCATAAAACATTTTAAGGATGAAACGTAGTATATCTCAATTTGCAGATTTCTATTTTAATTTAATTTTCATAAATATCTTTACAATAATCTATTTGTTATGTGAAAATTCGACATAGACTACTTAATTGTCAACGACAATTAAAGGCATTTCTTTTCGTTTTTATATAAATTTTTATTACGGCTGAATGATAAATTTATTGCTGTGCATTAAAAATAATGTACTATGGTGAAAGAAATTGAAAATCAATATTTAAGTCTATTCTCTAATGCCGTGACCAAGCAGTATTTGCGTGCAGAAAGGAATAGATAAGAAAAGTTGCAAAGTAGAACGTTCTCTATTTCCGGTATCAATGTTGTAACTGTAACCCCGATGTAAAATATCGGTAAAAATCTATATTTACTACTGTACAAGTAAAGTAACACGTACTCGACACTTTATACATTATTGTCGTCATTGAACGCTTTAGTCAATCGTCTCTCTACTACTGTCTGACAAAAATTATCTGTCGACTACTGCCAGCTACGTCCGACTATATATAACTAAAACTACTGCTTGATCAAGATTCTTTCTTTTTCCGATAATCACTTTTCCTATAACTATCGGATGAATACAAATTTAACTAGAGATAAAAACAAATTTACCATATAAATGAGAAAAAATATAAATGGGAAAAATGTCTCTTTTAAATATTCTGATGTTTTCAATGGTGAATTTCTATGTCGAAGAATCACGACATACGTAACATAAAGAAAAAAATGTTTGACACTGAAAAATAAGCTTTATGTATCAATAAGAAGATTGAGAAGGAGTCTGTATACTACTAGTATAATACATAAAAAAAAAATATATACATATATGTCAATATTCATCTAAATTCCAAATTTTTTATATTTTATAATACATATACTTTCTTATTATTAAAATCGAAAGATCGATATCTCGCCAAATGAATAGTTCTTAAATAAAATACAAGTATTCATTGTGTGATTTTATCATTTTGTATTATATATCCATTGATGATCTCCAGTCTTAAATAAAATAGAGATTATAAACGCAAAATCTATAACACTCTTAAAGTGAACATAATCCGGGAAAGTTAATCGTAATATAGATCAAATATTTTCGTCAGAGCTGCGTCAAGGTTACAAAAGATATTAATATAAAAATGATAAAATAATGAAAATATGTAGAATATTTTAGAAATTTACCTATTGTATAAATTGCACCGTCTAGATGAAAAGTTGCACTTTTGCACTTTTTGAAGATCTTCTGATGCGGATAAGAACGCAAAGGTGCTGACGGGAGCGGTGGTTCTTTCATTTCTTCTTTGTGTTCAATATTTTCCTCGTCCTTATTCATTTTTACGACACCAATGTTTTATATTCACTATTTAAACACTCCACTGATAAAACGATAAATTTTTAAATGATATTATTTTCGACGTTAATCATATCAAAAATTTAATTAACACGCCTATTCTGTCATAGAATCATTGATAATATTCAAATTATCATTTATCAATTATCACCGTTATCGATAATAAAACCCTTCGAATACAATCTAAGAAAAAAAAAATGTCATTTTATAATGCGATTTAATCGTTTAATCCTAGTAAATGTTAATTCTCGCTGAAGGCAAGGTGAGACTAATAGCGTCGAGAAATTCTGCAACTTTTGATTAACTCTTCGTTTCACGCTTAGCAACTATAAGTTGGTGTAAATCTTGACAAAACGTAACGTGATATTTTTTCTAATATCTTTTTTTTTCCAATATCCGCATCTCATGAACTGCGAATGGCAATATAATTGTATCAGAATATGGAAAATAAAATATCTGCACGGTACGCACAAAAATTTCAATGAAATAACGGAACAATTTATCAAAAAACTAAATGTATGTACGATACGTGGTACTTTTTATTTGTATATATGTGTCCATATATGAGGATATATATATATATATATATATATATATATATATATATATATATACACACAACATATATATCATGATCAAATCGCGTGAAATAGCGGTATATTCATTGCGGTTACAAATACGAATGGAAATATATGAACTTCGGTCATCACAATTGAATTTCGCCAAATATTTTTTACAATTCTTATATATTGTTACATTCAATCTATTTCGACGGTATAATTGGCATCCGTAATACATGACATTCCACCGATAAATTCCTATCAACCTCGAAATCAAGTCTCTCGCTCTCTCTCTCTCTCTCTCTCTCTCTCTCTCTCTCTATCAATCTATCTCTCTCTCTCTCTCTCTCTCTCTATCTATCTATCTATCTATCTCTCGCTTTCGCTCTCTACAGCATACACAAGAGAGCATGCCAAATCAATCGTTCATAGTCTACCGCGGTATACACGGTTCAGGAACAAATGATCGAGTACTCTTCTCCGCTCGTGACGTGCTTGCGTCGACAAGCGTTTGTGCGTACTTTACAAAAGGGTCAAGTTCTTTATTCCCTCTCCAGACATACTCGATTCGATACCGGATCATATTTTTACTTTATCTTACAAAAATCACAAAGAACCCAAAGAATAATAAGATCCTTCATTTTAGATTTCGATAACTCCCTAAAGCCAACTATTTGATGCAGATATTTATCTGTAAAAGAATTTTTTGAAATTGCAAATCTTAATTTATAACTATACGAAAGAGAGAGAGAGAGAGAAAGAGAACTAGGAATAAATCGTACCTTGTTAAAGAATTTAATTAATACAACAAAAACAAAAGATCTATGTAATTATAATGGCATAACTTTAAATAACTCTTATTATAAGACATTTAAAATTTATAAGGCTCAAAGATAAATATAAAAATGCGTTAACGCGTACCTATAATATTTTCAAATTGTTCGACGACCGATCAATTTCTTAACATCACATTCGTAAATAAATTTTCGAAAAATAGTTTGAAAAAGGAAAAAAGATGTCATCACTTTTTTCCTTGACCACAATCGAATATACTTCACCGATGAAACGTCACTTCGCTGCAGTTAAAGAGACTCGCGAAGAACGTAAAACTTGGTAACGAACGAACAAGCGACTCCACGTGTCTCCGTTACCAGTGCGACTCGAAAGCTCAAAAGCTCGCCTCTAAAAGCCGCGCAAGCGTGACGCGGAGAAACTTGGCAAAAGCCAATCCACCGAAGCAACCTCGTATATACTAAAGATAAATACTAAATAGGACGCTTTAACTCGAGAATCTTTTTGGGGTTGAAGAGTAATATATTCTTGTCTCTAACACATAAAAAATGTATTAACATATATCGAAGAAATAAATATTTCAATTCTAAAAACGTATACCACTATTTTCAACTTCTAATTAGAACGCAAATGTCATTTCGTGCTTAGAAATTTCTTTTTCTGAAAGATACATTACCCTGTATAATTTGTGACGTTTTTAGCGATTTACTGCGTAAGATAGGTATAAACCACTAGGGAATGAAAGAAAAAAATTAAATAAATAAATCTTGAGGAAAACGAGTACGTTTCAACGACCTCCGTAACAACCACGAACCTATCTTTCATCTTTACTAGTATCGATCCGACATTTATAACACGAAACGTACTACTTAAACTGGTCATTTTTAAATTGTAGTTCTTTTTTTCCTTTTTTTTATCTTTTTTTTTTTAGAACTCCGCTTATAAATCATCACTTATCATATATATATATTAATTTATCTCGCGAAGAATATCATATACATTAACATTCTGATCGAGTAAAGCTTCTCATGACTATATGTATTATAACATAAAAAATATTATTAAAAATATTAAAGCTAGTGAATATGTTATAATAATACCAGACGGATAGATTTCAGTATATATCACATGATGAGCGTTCTATAATAATGAGAGAAAAGAACGCGTGCTTTAATGTGACTGACAGATAACGTGTACCCTGTAAACAACGTCTTATATAGAGGAACGAGCATATAAAAGGAAGCAAGATGATAGGATGAGAGAAGCTGCTAAAAGGGTATCTCTATCCTCTTTGAGAATACTTATAATCAGTGCGATTTGGGAAAAAAAAAGAAGAAGAAATAAAAAAAATTTCTCCGTTTCGTATATCATTTATTATCCATATATATAAAAAGAAAAAAATATTAAAGTATATTTACGCATTCTTATATTTATTCAATGACTTGATTTTATTTGTTCCTTGTATTCGCGTTGAGAATAGGAACATATGCAAATCTGCGTTTTACAACAGATGCATTTTCTTCTCTAACAATATAATTCAGTTGATAGCTTTATGTAAATACGGTTAATATTATACGTAAAATAAAAATAAATTTCTCTGGATCCTTTCTGAATCGGATGTATATTGTTAGTTTTCAAGATACTACGTGAAATTGTTTTTAATGTTCTCTTAGAAATCATTGGATTTATACCTTCTTTACATAGAGTAAATCAAATGTTTTCTATTATATCAAATAAATCCATATAGTTATTACTTATATTATTTACCATATATTATTATATTATTATATTACCATATATTACCACATATTATTATTTTAAGACATCAAAAATTTACAACTCATATAATAGTTATAAACATAGTACACCTTCTAAATAATAACATGTTAATTGTAATTATCAAGTAAATAATTAAAATTAATATAAAATATGATTAGATGCATTTCTAAAAACAAGTCATTATACATAAATAGGAAAGGTATATAAATACAAATTAATAGTTTAAAATGTATTTTACGCTTTCTGAATAAAAAACTTATATTAAACGTCAAAACTTTCATTTATCAGTTATCGAAAATTGTCAGCTATATATTTATCTATTAATAAAAATAAAACTTTGATAAGTAAAATTTATTTAAGATAAAATTCGTCGACAAATTAAACTGGCGCAAACCGATGAACGAAATTCAATTTACATTTTTCGATATTCCAAAAGTTTCTGTAAAAGCCCTCTATCCATTTACTTTCATGTCCATCTGTTCGTTGCTTCGGAGCATGTAAAATATATAATACGATTTGAAATTCGTTTTTCAATATGTCACAATATTGATCCTCACTTCCCTCAAGTATCATCTAATCGCAATTTATGGAACATCTCGGAATATTAAAAAAATAACCGCTATGAAATGTTCCATAAAAGAAAATTCATTTCCATAACATGTAATTTTGATAACCTGATGATAAAAATGCTTATCTTCAGTAGGATTCTGTTTCCAAAGGATTACGTAGTAGGCTTTAGTCTTTGATTGAAGGAAAATTGCAACACGATCAAGGAGGATATGAGGATTCTTGAGGTTAAAGAGAAGTTCCTTCTCTTATCGTCAAGAGCAGCCTATAGCCGCCTGTGGTCAAAATCACCCAACCTCCAATGTGTAATTTAATTCGACACTAGCTATATATATATATATATATATATATATATATATATAGCCATCTATATACCACGGCACTATACGAAATGGTTCCAATGGGAAACAAGACACGAAATAAGACGGGTAAGAGGATGACGAGCGAATCTCTCGAGATAGAACGACGAACGAAAGCAGGGCGTGTCAAATACTGGGATATAGCCGGAGGTTAAAGAGAATCCAGGGAACGTAACGTTAACTCGATAGAGTATAATCATATTGGTGAATACAATTCGACAGAAACTATTCAAATCATGATAAAAAAAATATGATGAACGAAGAAATAACGTCTAATATCGAAGGTCAAGTTCATGCATATCTCATCGAACGCAAATTCTCTTCTTTTCTTTAACCGACAAGATCAAGAGATTTACCCACAAAAAGGGAAGAAATACGTCGCGCTAGAATCACTTCTACTTTATGAGAGAAAGAGAGAGAGAGAGAGAGAGAGGGAGAGAAGAGAGAGATGAGTTTCGTTCGATGGATTATCTCTTGAAAATCTCAAGAGAATCTCGATCTTTTTGATCTCCTTCTTTATCAATTTCTTCAGTAAAATCCTATCGACCACTTTTATTATCGATATAGATAGATAGACGATTGTCGTCAGTAAAGATTAAGCGATATCTTAAGATCAATGTACAAGTTCGTAAGCAGCTTTAGAAGGTGAAATATCTTACTATCGCTTTAAGAAATTCGCGACAAAACCAACAATGATCGATCGATAGTTAAAAGGAAAACAAACCGTTACATGAATAAAATATTCCTATAAACATTTCCTACAATTTTCCTATGACGTTTCTTATAAAGAACGTAAAAAAAAATCGGAAATAATACGGCGAAATTGTTTTCCAAAAATATACGTATGTATATGAATACATATGCTAAAACCGTCATGGACACGCGTACAATTTAGCGATACGCGAGAACTGAATTAACTAGATGACCTGCTTCAAACGAGATCCCATAGAGAGAACGAATCGAGTGGACAACCAAGAGCGTGTGTACTCTCGCGAATCGACGAAATTAATACTAATTGGCTCGACACGCCGCAACGAACATGCGTCCCATATCATACATCTTGACCATGAAAAATTGTTCCAATTCCTCGATTAAACTTGGCCCTGATGCCAATTTGCTACCAAGAAGCCAAAAGAATTTACCGTTGCGTTTATTTCTCACGGAAGAAGGATTTGGCCAGCTTCATTCTTTCCACCCAACAATTTCTATATGTTTTAGCATGACCTTAATTCGTTCGATGTTCTTTCACGATAAGTTAGCAGTAGAAATAATCATAGATTTTATAGATATCGCTTTTAGATGAAACACGAATTTAGTTGCAAATATTTAGTTATGAAAAGGATTACGCATTGAAAAAAATCGTATTTGCAAAGCTTTGAGGAAAATTTACCAATGAAACTAGATAGTTGTATTTGTTCTTTAAAATAAATAATTAAAGCGGATGGATTATATCGTTATCTTGATACTAGAAATAGCAAGGCAAAATAGCAAAAGGGAAGCATTTTGACATCTTAGCAATTTATGCCAAATATATTACAACTTGTTTCTTAATGCACAAACGACAAGTTAATTTCTATACGAATAAAATAATTTTGATTTAAAAGATAAATCGTAAAGAGCGAATCTGTGGTAACCGATTGATTATACGAAATAAATTTCAAAGAAATTCAAAATAATGATTTATTTCGCATAATTGTTTCTCTTAAAATCAAAAATTCTATATATCAAAAAATATACTTTTTTATTTAAATAATATATTAAATTACAAAATCAAACGACGCTTTTTTAATTATATAAAAATTTAAATTAACTTTTGCAAAACGACATACTAAATGACGACACAAAATTAAACGAAAAGAAATAACGAGTAACAACGAAACGAATGAAAACGATAAGACGTAAACACTTTAATAAGCTTTTATTCGAAACTACGGATTATTGCATTAGCTGTGTTAAACATCGAATCTTATCTGCTTTAAAGTTTGCTGGCACTCCTACTAGCAGAATGAAATCGTCTTTAGTTCTATACAGTAATATTGTATTTACTGTCTTTCAAAAGAGCAAACATGAATATCTATGCACTCATGCGTAAGTTATATAAACGTATGTACATTATGGATGTATAAAACAAAATACAGCACTCTTCATTTCAAAACAAAATTTAACTCGTTAATGACACAGTACTGCATATTGAGTAAATTAGAATAGAAATGTATGTATTTACATATATATCGTAGCTGCTGACATTTTACAACCACTTAGAGTAATCTATTGAACATTTGATCGTGAACGTCAGGTGGATAAAATCATAAACAAAATTGCACGTGTCATTTATTAACAATACAATGAATATTGTGCATACTCATCGAATTTGTTTTGTTGTGCTCTACATTATCATTAAAAAAAAAAAAAAAAAGAAACAGTACAATGGTTCCATTTAAAAAAAAGTCAACTTTATTATACGAGAAAAAGAAAGAGTTTGACCAATTATTACCATTGTAATTTATTGCCATTTAAAAATTATTAAATTTCTGTTCATGATCATCATATATATTTCGAAAGAGAAGAAACGTGTTATATAAACACTATATTAAACAAAGGAAAGCTTGCTTGACCGTTAGAAGCGTAATAAAAAAAAGTATCGGCCATAGAAGGCTTATAAATCGTGAAATGACACTATAAATCCTTCCCCTAACCATTCATTCGCTATAGAGATAAACAGGATGTGATCGAGTACCAGAGATAACCCATATGTATAACACATAAAAGTGCGATTCTTCTGTGATAAAGAAAAAGAATGAGATAAATATGAAAGGAGAAAAAGAAATTCCGTGTTCGTGATAACGAAACGATTGCAACTAACATTCTGAAATATCATTTCGATTTATAACAAATAATTATAATAAAAAGCAGCTCACACGTTATTCATGTATGAACGCTTTCGTTCGAAATTAGCAGACCGTATAGAAAATACAACGACCGGAGCGATTGTGAAAACCGAGAAAGATTTACAAGAAACCCTTAAACATTTCGTTGTACCGAGAAAGGGATGAGAAATAAGTATAGAACATTGTGCGATGGACCGTAGAACGATACGCTTCTATACGTAGAGAATATGCGGGTACTCGCTTTAGCTTGATAGATGATGCATTTCTCGTCGAGCATACCTCTTAGAAGAGCACGCATGTTACATATCTCTTTTGCATAGGTGGATGCTCCGATAAAGAGAACAAGAAAAAGAAAGAAAGAGAAATATAGCATGATAATTCTAAAGAATCCGATTATTGCAGCATTGCTCTTGCAGAAGCTTATCCTGCATATGACCTCCTGCGATGACTCGAATACTTTGAAACTTTATCACGAAGATACAAAAAAAAAGAGTAAGAGAATGAAAAAGAAAGAAAGAGAGAGAAAGAGAGAGAGAAAGAGAGAGAGAGAAAGAGAGAGAGAGAGAAAGAGAGAGAGAGAGAGAAAGAGAGAGAGAGAAAGAGAGAGAGAGAGAAAGAGAGAGATAGAGAGATAGAGCAAAAGGGGAAAGGAAATCCGCATTGCCCGTAAAAGCTGGTGTTATTAAAATTTTTTCGCCCTCTACTTTCTCTGTTAACTTCTCCCTTCCATTTACGAAGCATCCTCTTTCACTCTCATTTTCCCTCCTACTCTCTCTTATCTTTTTCTCTCTTTTTCTCTCTTTCTCTCTCTCTCTCGTCCTTTAGTTCTACTAACGCACGAGAAAACGTAAAGAGCTTTGATCCCCTCGCAATCAGAACCAGAATTTTTTTCATAGACCGCGAGGGACATCACATATAACGCGAAATAAAACCCAATGGTCGAAGCGAACGAAGCATAAAATCGATTTAGTCGTATCGAGTGTAGATGTATGCCTATATGTGTGTGTATGTGTGTGTGTGTATGTGTAAAAAAAAGGGAGGGAGGGAGAGAGAGAGAGAGAGAGAAAGAGAGAAAGATAGGGAGAGGAAGAGATAGAAAGAGAGAGAGAAAAAAAGTAGGAAAAAACTGAAGGTTAGTCTATCACGATTGCCGAATCGCTATCCTCTAGTGACAATTTCGTAGGTTGATGATGGATGGCCTACTCGTAAATTGACTAAAACGAAACGAACGCGATACTATGAAGAAATTGACGTTAAAATTTTGGATAAAATCGTATAACAATAGAAATGCAAAATGTCGACGTAAAGTAAAATATTTCACTTTGTTATTCTTAGTAACTTGTAATTCTTTTAATTCATTATCGTATAAACCTTTGATTTTCCCATCTGCATATTTTGAAAATTCACACGATGGTTTAATTGATTTAGTTAAAGGGCGTATCGTTGGTAGATGTCGATTTAATGGATTAACTTTATTTCTCTCGTAAAAATAATTTATTTTCATGTTTATTAATCCATCATAAATGTGCCTACTTTGATTAATATTTTACTATGTTATATATAACAGCAATCGACGTTTCTATTGATCTTACTTGCATGAAATCATAAATATTTATGTAAATATGTAAACGCTCGTATTAATTTGGCCAATGGCAATTAATTAATTAATCAATTGGTTGTTTATTTTCTTATAAAATTTACAGAAATTCATTACCGAAGACCTCTTTTAATAAATGATATTGTAAAAACAATTTTTATCCTGATAAAAATCATTGAAACACAATGGTTATTCTACGATGGATAATTTACCGACACCAGGTATCATTCAGGAATCTTGGAGAGCTGTAGTTACCAAAGGAATAGTAGCGCCAGCTAGAGAGTAAATATCGAAAGCGTTAAGAAGATTATCGATTCTTATGACCGAATAAAGAGTCTTAAATCGAGAGAGAATAAATAAATAATGATCAATTGAAAATCTATGCAACAACGTATTAATAATTTATTACGACGAAATATTGAAAAAAAAAAAATGCTATATGTACATATTCATTGAATATTACATTTTAAAAATGTAAGCGCGATTATACGATAAAAAAAGAAAAAGAAAAAGAAAAAATACTTTTTCAGAACATTTTCAAGAAATATATGAAAAAAAATTTCAACCATTTCATCGTTCAAAATCCTATAACGTCTATAAACATATAAAAAAAATACAATGTCGTATAAGATCTCTCATACAGATTCTTAGATCCTTATTACAAGTATATGAACTATCATAGATCTTCATTGAAACTTCGTCTAAAACCATCTTAAGTTTTAACAAGTTTTGCCTTTGTATCAAAATTTCCAGTCAACTATTACGATAAAATCAAATAAATCTTAATAATATAATGAGTTTTATCAACGAAAAAAAAAAACAGATTATAAAGAACCCAATTTTACTTTTATATTGGTGCCTATTATAAAAAATGTCTATTCTATGAATGGAAATATTAAAGAAAAAAATTAACTTTATATAAATGATGTAAATGAACAAAATTCCATAAGTAACACATAATTGGAATAAATTTAACATTGTATATATTAATTCATCGTAAATTTCCAATTATTTTTCAAATATCATATAATAAACATTGTACCATTAAATATTCTTAATTGAGAAACTTCTACATACTCTCTGCTAAATAACTCGACTTATGTACATACATAACGCAACTTCAATGAAGTTTCGAAAGGTTGATAATACCTGATAGAAAATGTTATTTGAATCAATCTACGAAAATGATAACAATGAAACTTGAAATAAAATAGAAATGAAAATAAAAAAATTTCAATATGTTCCATAAAGTCTTTTCATTTGAGAAAGATGAAAAATACTAAGCTTTATCCATATATCAAATATGGTTGTAGAAGCAATGATATTCCAACGTATATGCGTACGTATTTTACGTATATACATTTATCTCTTTTTAAAAGAAATGCTTTTGATATAAATCTATTCATGATTTTTCATAATATATTGAAAATATCATTCATGTATATGAATGAAATTTCTATATTATTAACAATCTCATACAAGAGTGCAAGCTTACTATGTTTACCTAATAAATATTCGCGTAAATACGATCGTGTGTATAACTTAATGTCAGACTGACGATCGTTTTAACTTCCTAATTCACCAAAACTAAATATAATGTCACGGTTTACTCAATGAAAATGATATTTAATATTGAAATCTATATACTTTGAACTGCCGTATTCCGTGCAACCCAGCTCTACCGTATAATATGCTGTAAAAGTTTTTAATTATGTAGATCCGTGTTATATGAGTCATATAAATTATACAATTTCCATATCATTTTATTTACCCCTTTGAACGATGCAACTTTATTCTATGACATATTCTCGTGTCATCAAAAACAATGAAAATATTTGAAGTTGTCCAATTAGATGGATTAGATACACATGTATACATAAAATCTTATAGGAATCCGTATTTCTTATCATGTTATACGAAACAGTGTTTGCATCATGTTATGTGAATCCGTGTCTGTACGGTGATCTGCTTTATGTAACAACTTGCAAACAAATCTTGCTATTTTTTTCTTATTATGATAAATGAATCTTGAAAGATCACCAAATTGTTAGATAACAGAAACGCATATTTAACATGACAAAAAGGAAATACGACTATGAGCAAAATTATTTGAATAGTATTATGTTACGATTGACATATCACTATCGAATTTTCTTCGAAAAAGATGAATTTTAAGCACATATAATCATTGATCGATCATGAATATGAATTAATCGAGCATCTATATATATATCAAGAAAATTGCAGAAATCATTTGCTTATCCTATAATCTTTATGCCTTATATAATATGATTCAATATTGAGATAAAATAATAATTGTTATTATTTGTTTCACCAATTCGAAATAGACTATAACTATTTTGATAAGAATAATTTCTAAAATCTTGAAATCCTTTCATTGATCCAAACTCCATAACATTTAGATTTGTATGTAATCTTTAAAATTAATAATTAATCTATATAGATATATATATATAAATCGATGAAAATATTAATTAATAAACAAGACCCTGTAAATAGAACTTTCTAAGCGAGAATATCATCAGTATGAAGTAATCGAAACGTAACGAATTTAACGTCTGATTAACGTTTCAGAGGAATCCACTTGATCAGAATATTTCCATATATACAAACATAATCAGGAAAATCATTTCCAAACTGTAAATGTTTCGTCTCAATTTAGGAGATAATCAAAGTGGATTACGATGTTATTACGATAATTAAAGCAGGAAAACGATTGGCATCTACGGTCCATTAAAATTTATGAATTATACAAATTTAGACCAAAAAATATCTTAATACTTATTATGATCTATCATGAAAAATAAGAAATAAAGTTGTTCGAAAAAGCAAGCAACTTTAAGCGAGTATCGCGTGAAAAGAAATGTGGTAAACAAGTAATCTAATAACATGGGAAGGCGAAGCCGAACGTACTCCTAAGAAGCTTATATTTTGCATCAAAGTGCTTCTACTTTATAATTCACATGCACTTATACGATACCTAAATCTTTTTAAATTGTGCATGGATGATAATAGAAAGTAATTAATAAATTAAAACGAAAATTTTTTTTCAATTTATGCTACGCAATATGGACAAGTCGTACGTTAAAATACTGTGAAAAGCAACACTTTATTCCACGATCGTGTGATATTTAAAGCGTATTTATTTCACCAATGGAGCATAAAAAGTAAGCTTAAGGGGTTAAGGTCTTCTTTCTGATAACCCGTATTGATCTTCAAGGAAATAAATGTGATCATCCTATGGTTAGAAAACTTTTTATGAAGAAAAATATACTCATATGTAACAGTCAAAGATAAGTACGTAAAATCGAGAAGTCTATCAAAAACGAAATAATTTTTAATAGTGTATGATGATATTTTCTTGAAAGTGTATCAAACTGTTAAACATAGATTTATGAATAAAAATTAAATTTATAAATATTTATGTTTAATAAAACGGGATTAAGAATGACGATCATTTCTAGAGTAATGACATTATTATCAATGTTCAAGCTAACTTTATCTAACGAACTTCAAAGTGTAATTTCTGAAATAGAGAATGTCCTTTGATTTCATCCTACACAATTGCGATTTGATCCTAATACCGGAAACAAATTTCTATCCTTCGCTCGGAGGCAACAATGTTAAGGACGCATTACCTTTACCATATCGACTAGTCCTGAAAGCGCTGACTGAGCGATAAATTCCTTTCTCTCATCAAAATTCTTTCATAATCTATAATCTGCAAGTCTGATAATGACACGATTCTGTTAGATAAAAACTCGAATAATATATGAATTATAAACAATCTCTTAATGTTACTTAATGCGAACTTGTAAATATTGAAAATACTTTTTTCTACAAATTGTAGTATTATTTTTTATTACTGTTAAATATATGTATTTAGTTATGAGAACATAAGTCGTTATAATCATTAAACAAAATTACCAAAATATGGATATTCAGATATAGCGAATAATATATTTTGAATTAATAATTCGATACAAGATTCTTAAATGTTGCTATTTTTAATACAAAGACTTAATTTATGGCCAATCTTCGAATGTAGATATATCTACTACCCATATTATGTGACAACGGACAGGGAGACATTTAGGATAGAATAGTCGGATTAATTAAATGTCGCAAGGGAAATATATCATCGAAATCTTAGATAATCTTACGTCATTTTTCACTAAGAATTTCCCTGTTGCATTAAGGCCGATGCATGTTGCGAATAATTAGTGCTAATTATTAGTATTTCATTCCATAAAAATAATTAATCAATTTTACGAATGAATACAACAATGATTTGAATAATTACTTCGTTGAATGATCGTATAGAATATTTCATAAAATAAGTTAGACGTATTAAAGAAAAATTAATAATAAAAATCTCAACGATTTATTAATTGAAACCGTATTTATATGTAAATTTTACAATAAACAAATATATTTTCAAATGAAATAAAAAAAAAATAAAATAGAATTTAAAATCACCGATAAAATATACGATATCGCGTTGCACGTACATCGAATTTAAAAATACACATCACTATGAAAAATATTGAAAATCGACAGTCGCGCCTAAAGAAAATTTTTCAAAATGATGTAGGTCTAGATAATTCATAGATATTAAACAAATGTAACATTTTTACAAAATGAAAAATTATTCTGGTTTTTATTCTATTTTATCGGATTGTAGATACAGCATGTATTCTAAAAGTGTTCTTTCAGCTTGGTAAGCTTTCCTTTGAAAGGAAAAACTGCATGAATTCTGAGATTATAAGAGAATAATTATCTCTAACGAGAAAATAAAATCTATAATATTTAATGAAAATTCGACAAATTCATAAAATTCAAATATTATTCAAATGTAGATCCAAAACATCAATTAATCTTTGTTATTTTAACTAATCTTTTGATTTATCTAAATTATCTTTTGTCGTATTGGTTGATGATAATAAAAAAAAAAATAAAATGGTTCTTATTACAATTACATTCGTCAAATATGTTCTATACTTTTACGTTCTTTCCAATTGCAGCGCAAAGTTTTCAAACGAACATTCAATTCTCATGCTAAACTTTTGCCGACAGACAACTAGGAATCAAAAAATAAATCACGAAACTTCCATACTTTTTTAATGGTCTCCTTTTAAATTTGGAGAAAAAAAAACTCACTAAGATTTGTGCAATTAAACAAATTTCGTCGGAATAGATTTTATAAAATAAATGGACTATTTTACGATCAATATTGAATGAGTATTTCTCAATATCCAATTTTGATTCATATTAGATTTTATAAATGAATTCGCTATATTAGACAGTTTTAGATCAATTCTGACATAAATCGACAATCCTTCTCTTCTCTTCTACAATGTCGAAGCTCTTTATCGGGATACAATTGCTATTGTTCCTCAAATAATAGTAATCTTTAAGACAAGAAAGGGCATTGCAATGAAATAGACTCACCTTGTGCATTCCTGTCTTTATCCATGTCCTTTTCGTATCGAAGACAGACAAGTAGCAATATCGTTGATCACTGCATCATGAAACCTTAGAGGATGTCAATATGATTGTTGTCAATGATTTTTGTGAATTTAATTTTAATCTATCTAACTTCACAATATTCGCGTATCTTTCATTGAGCTAACTTTGAGATATAACATGGATTAAAATAAACGGAAAAGAGAAAAAAGAGAAGTCGTAAAATAAACAATACGATATAGTTAAATGAAAATGGCAGAACCTTCACAGGAATGCATTTAAATAAATGAAAAAAGCACAGCTTACTACACGAATATTCTTCTTCCTCGGGAATTTCCGTACTTCTTCTATACCGTTGTATTCTCCTTGTAAATCAACGAGACTATCTTAAAGAAAACAAACGAAACTAGGTGAATCTTTAAACTCGAACTTCCGTAATCACGGAGCCAAACACTCAGACAAGTTACGAAGGACAAGGCCACGTAAACATGGTTCACTCTCGCGTTTCTTGCAACGTCCACGAATATTATAAAAAAAAGACGTGTGAATAGAAAAAGAGAGAAAAAGAGAAAGAAAGAGAGAGAAAGAGAGAAAGAAAGAGAGAGAGAGAGAGAGAGAGAGAGAGAGAAAAGAAAAAGAAGGAAAATTCGCGCTTCGTGCGCGAAATTCACGTCCTTCTCGAGTCCCAAAGACGACTTAAGACTAGCCGATCTTCTCTCGCGGAATCGCGGAATTCGCGCATGCGCGTCCTTCCTTTCAAAGGTACGCACGTGACATATAACGTTACATTATCCTGTCCGCCAATTTTGTTTCAACTTATTTCGTCCCAAAAAGAAAGAAAAAAGAAAAACAGATTAGAAAAAGTTCTCTTTGTTAATATGTAAACGTACGATTGAAGACTGAGAAAGTCGTGAGCTCGATCGTGCCCTCTTCGATCCGACGCTCGCGTCCTTTTACTGATCCCCTCTCTTTCCCTCCTCAGACAGACTCTTGAATAGCTTAGGAAGAGGGGATAACCGCATCGACAACTCCAACTCGTCGATGACGACGAAGAGAAAGGAGAGCCGATTGGGATTCTGACTCGACGTTTCCATTCGCGCTATCCAATGGCTAGGCGGGAGGAAGGTAAAAGCGAAAAGGAGAGGAGAAAATTGAAAAACCGATTCGTCGAGGGTCGGTTAGAAATGAGAGGGTAAGAAAGAAGAAGAGGGTGAGAAAAAACGCAAGAGAAAAAAAGAGAGAAAAAGAGAGAGAGAGAAAGGGAGAGAGAGAGATAGAAAGAAAAGTTCGAAAATGCTCTTTATCTCCATTCTCACCCCACTCGATGTCGAAGAACGCTCGTGAGGATAATTGGTTCGTGAAAATTGTCTATTTTGGATACTTGCAAGTGGTTAAAGCAAAGAGAAAAGAGTGACGTGTAACTAGAGAGAGAGAATGAGAGAAAGAGAGAATAGAAGAAACAATAAAGATAGAAAAAAAAAGAGAAAGAGAGAGAAAGAGAGAGAGTGAGAGAGATCTATATACAGGGGATAGCCTTTTATACTCTGTTTTCTTTTATGTCGCACGTGTGATCGTTGAAAGGAGAGGGAAGCACGACTCAACGCGAGTTAACGGTGAACTGACTGCCACTGACTCTCCTCCGGACGACGTAGCTACAGCCGATGAAACCCGCGAAAATCCAAGGTGCGTGCGCAACCCTCGCGCATCCTTGCATATGCCGAATTTTCCGAGCAATTTCCTTGGGAAACTTGAACCCTCTTTCATCATCGCATATACCGCTTCTACAATTCCTGCCATCATTCTTTTATAGTTATTTATACGTGAATTAGCCAATAGGCTTATTTTGTAAATATTATTAATGAAATGAATGATATGGATGCGATTTAATTTCCAACGTTTTCTTTAGAATTGCGTCAGATAATATCGATCTCATAGTTTTTAATTTATCGCATACACGTCGAACTCTTTCATTGAAATCAAGTAGAATACATTCCTTTGATTTAATTATAATAATGAATTAATGATTTAATTAATATAATGAATTAATAAAATACAATGAAACACTGAAATTAGGATCAATAATTAAATTCCAATCCATCTATCTCTTTGATTCTCTAATATACAGCTTCCATAGAGCTTCCTGTGTATTTTCGAAAAATTTTATAATACTATGGTAAAACAAATTAATTAATAAGTTTATTAAGTCTGTTAATAGCTATACGTAATTTCGTGATAACTTTCATAATAAAAAGTTAAGCTATTTTTCATGTTATGAGAACATCATTGAAATGAAATAAAAAAGAAAAAATATTTTATACCGTTGCTCTCAAGAAAAACAGATATGATGTTTCGCATACGTTAAAAATATGTTGAAAATATATTGCGGTTTTACTGCAAAATGAATAGATTTTCAAGTAGAGCGTTTTCTCTCGAATCAATCAAAGACATTAAATATTTTATATTTTGTAAAACAAATGATGAATAAAAGAGAAAGCACATTAACAAATGAAACAAGCGCGAGATCTATAAGTAGCCGATTAATTCTGCAAATTTACTGGATGAAGAAAAAAAATTAAACCAGAAAAGGACTTAAAGAAAATTAAAATTTGTATAGTATAAATGACTTTACTTTAGCAAAGAAACTACGAGTCGTCCTTCAAATTTCCGATACTCAGTCTATCGTTAGCGCTTACGCGTGTACAATCGGCCGCCTTCTGTAATTGGTTTTTTTTTTCTTTTTTATACGCTTTCAAGACTACCTGTCCGATAAACAAGTATCTATATATAATCACGAAATTAATTCTGTTTTTTTTCCACTTCAAAAATAAGAGCACGAACAACGAATGATAAATAATAAGGTGAGAGAAATCTTAGGCGTCGGTTGTTTCATTATTAAAGAAAATATCTAACTACGTAGTGGACATCAAGTGAAACGAGAAGGCCAAAGCTGAGTTATCGCGCGTTTGCGATACAATACTTTGCAAATACGTTACCAAGTTTTCTCGGATAGTGGTATCAAGGCCAGCGTCGTAGCGTAATTTCATCCTGAAACGCTAACGTGTTTCTTCTTTCAACGTTAAAGATTTTGAGCGTTGGTAACGGTAAGACGAGAATTACGAAGAGGGATGATAGCCATGGGGCCTAGATATTAATACGTACATCGTGTTCGTACTCTTTGTCGAGCAGCGACGTGTAAGATCGACTCTGCCAGAGCTATACCCTCGACCACACCGGTGATACTTTGTCCCCGTTGCAAGGTGAAATGCTAACTAAAGGGGATGTTTTAATGGCAGAAGATAATAATATGCCTCCATTACAATGGCTATTCCTAGGTACCCCCAAGAGCCCTCGCAAAATCCAAGTAAATCTCAGATCTACATATCTACCTATGTTATATGACATCCAAGATTAATTAACCTGATTAATTATGAATAATTTTCATTGCCTTCTTCTCTATGTAAACATATTCAAATACGTAGATAAATATATACTCACGCATATACATATGTCTGCTATCTCGCTTATACAATTTTGTGTGAGAATGAAATCGCATTATGACCTATCAAATTCAAAAAGGAAATCTAGTGAAACGATGTGCTCTCAATCGATTCACAGATTCTAATTCGCATGGACGATCACGCTTCGCAAAATATTCAGATATATATGAATTTGTTAGAAAATAAAAAAAAAATTCAAATGCATGAAAATACTAAGCTTTCCAGTTGGTCTTCGTAGCCTGTTGTTATCTCAAAATGTGAGGTGAAAATATCAAAGCCATGTTTCATCTTTTTTCTTTTTGTTAGATTTTAAATACACGATGAAATATCAAAGGAAAAAAATGGACAACATGCATACATTCTAATAGATCTTTTTAACGTTGATCTCTAACATGTTTTTGATGAAATTAATTGGCTGGTGTATTTGGGTCACATGATCGATCTACTATATCTCTGTTTACTCTGTTACGGATTCTCGTCCATTGAAGTTACCATCATGTCTTACTTTTTATATTTAGCGTAAACAATCGATATATCATACAATTCCGTGAAATATCAAATACAACCATGCTTTTGGTTTCTAATAACAAAGACTACGGTCTCGTAAAAGCTTGCACATTCGACTTGTCAAGATCAAACAGAAGTGTACGAGATCAAATAAAACGGGTGTTTCGTAAACTTTTCTTAGAAAAAACAAACTGAATTGCTTATATTTGCACTTTTTAAGTATCGACGAATATGTGTCATCGACGTCGTAAAAAAAATAGTTTACATCTATCTTACTTATATTGTGGCACATACACACATACACACATACACACATACACACACACACAGACATATATATATATATATTTGAGACAAAGCAATGTAACGAGAAATTGTTCCCATCTATTCTTCCTTTTTCGCAAATCGCCGAATGGAGATGAAACAGGACAATAGTAAAAGATGTAGAAAAAAAAACTACGATTCAATTGAAAAATTGATTTTATATACCAATGACTAGCGGCAACAATTTTTTCGTTCCATTTCAAATGATTATAAAATACTAAATTGAGTTCGACGAAAGATGCTCTTTTTTCTATGACGTGCACTTGAAAACTTATAAACGTTTGGTGGTCGGCATTGAAGCGCTGCATCTGTCGTATCTGTTTACGAAGGATGGATACAGTGTACAAAGAAAATATATAGAATACAATAAATTAATTCGAATCTATCATCATCGTTATGTTTACCATTTTATTACGCAGATCATTTTCGCTTTCTCATGCATTGTGACGCAATACATATTTAATGTTGGACAGATGTCAACGGATCGGTATATATAGCATATGAATGGTGAATACAATATTCCAAGCTTTTGTTAAATGTAAAGGAATGCAATAAATTTACCTGTCCAAATGGACGTAAATATGTATTTACATACTACATACGATTCTAATAAATCCGAGACGCAAACACATTTATGTCCATTATAATAGATCCAACGTAAAAAGCATTGATAAAAGATAAGATGAAAATAATCCAGAGATGTTTAATTCAGTGACATTCACTTCGGTCGATCTCTTTTCTTATCGGGGCATCTTGTCGCTAAAAAATGAAGCTCTTTGCGAATTGGATTGTTCCGTGAAAGTGTTACGATCAACTACGTCTACCCAATGTTTCCTCCGATTAAGTTAAGAGTTAAGAGAAACCATCGGATTTTCCAGATACTAATCCGTACGGCTTTCGGAAGCCATAGCTTCTTCCCTAATCCGTTGTCTACACCATTTTCCTTTTCAAGATGATAGATCATTTACTAACTATTTATCTACCATAATACTCTACTCCGGATAATGGACCGTAGAAAGAAATACGCGTAGATTACGCGAGAAATAAAATATCGAGAGTTAAAGTAAAAATATAATCGTCGAAAGTTTGAGACAGTAACAAGCTTCTAATATAATTCAATCGAGTCGAGTTATCTTTGACTTCTTTAGATTTTAATATTATGGGAAAATTACTTCAAAATTATAGTTTAATCGTCGACAATGAAGTTTCATCGAGACTGTTAGTTTGAATATCATTTCCTTTGAGAAACACGTCTTGTTATAATTTAATGCCGATATGGAATACAAGCAAAGTAAATCCAGATAAAGTGTAGTATAGTTATTTTAAGAGCCAGCCTATAACTTTAAGAGAAGTTCGATAGTCGTCGAACGTGTCTGTATTGCTGACGTCACGAGCGTGAAATTGTGGCACGTAACTTACGCTGTAACGAAAGTGCATTCACTAATTATCCACCATATGATAAATTTTCGGTTCGCCGAACTTCAAAGGATTTTTATTATGAATTTTAATTAATTTTCACAGATGGCAAGGTTCGGTTTTAAACATGATGGTCGATGCCCTATCTCTAAACCGCATTAAGATACTTACATATGTATATCTAAAGATGAAAAGAAGATATATTTTTTAAAAGATATTTAAATGATGTCATAAATATTTAAATTCACATTGAAATAAAACTATAATGAATACTTCCTCAGAATCTTTTTTAGTAGGTATGTATATGTATTCATGTTTAAAAGCTGACAAGATTAAGGTCTTAATGCTTAATGCTTCATTATAATCCGAGATAATAAATAATAAGTTCTCACCGTCAAGTAGAAAAAGAAATCAATTAACTCTTTGCAATCATAATACTTTTTAGTATGGATATCCGATAACTCTATCGGAATTATTTTTCTTCGCACATTGAGAGACATAAATTCAACCAATTATTGCTTTATAAAACTCATAAAATTAATTCTACTTAAATGAATTTTTATATTATTAATATAAAAGTCTTAATCTACGTTTTTGTAATTCCTCTAAAACTTTTGCTACTTTTGTCCAATCCAGATGAATAAGACGTAAAATTGTTCTTTATGATCCGACAGAAAGTTTAGGATACTTAACTTGTGAAAATATTAGCTATAAAACGTATGAATGAAATAATGGGAATGCTCGACATAGTTATTACTTCGAAAAAAAAAGTACATAAATTTTTAAATCTTAGCTATCAGTCATGCTTGACGGTGGAATATATTAGTTTTAATAAAAGATATAATTTAGTATTATAATACATATTACGTTTTATGGTTTTTCTTCTTGTTAGTATACTTTTCGAAAAAATCCCCAATGCGAAAAGTTCTGGTTTTCTGCTCCAAATATCGTAGTGATAACCTGATTCTCACCTTTGACCTATTTTATTTTTCTATTATCTAGAATTTACTAAGCATTCTTTGCTTCGTTCTCCGTCATTCCGTCGTAGTATATGAAATTTGTCATTTAATTGTTCTCCTCTATCGGAAGTAGATGGTCTACCGCATAATGTCATAGATCGATCGCATAATTGCCCACCAGTTGGTCTACTAATTGTCCTAGGAATTTTAGATTTGTGGTAGGAGTTAAAATGCATTACTGGAATTATCTCGACATAGAACCAGGACGGTAAAAAAAAAAGTTTAATGGACTGATATCTCGGATTTCGAACTCAAAAAGTTAAATTACTAAACAAACATCCTTAACAAAATGTTTTGACCTACTTCAAATATGTTTCGCGTTACATCAAGAAACAAAGTGGTACAGTTAATCGATGCCTCTTACTACTCAGACGGAAATTCAATATAATGAGTATTATATATACTTTAACGTGCTTACGAATTGCATCTCTCTAACAATACACAAACTTTAAGATACATTAAATCGGCTTTAATTGAGCTATACCGTCAAATAGTATTAACATGAATGAGCTTTTGTATTGTCTAGTTTCTCGCTTGCAGATATCATTCAAATAGGTTCAATCTAAATGATCGCCTCAATGATTTTCAAAAGTATTCGAGACCAAGAGATTGGAAAAAAAAGATACAAAAGTGTATTCTTACAGAAATGGTCCGTATCTACATACATGTATACTATATACTTATATGAATATCTAGTACATGGATATACATATGTATATACTCCACTTTCAACAAGAAAGACACTAAAAACAGAATAGTTTTATCGTTAACAACGCGTGAAAGAAGTTCTCTTTTCTCTGTCACGAAACAATCTATTTTTGCATTATCATATAATATAGAATAAAAAATTCTGCCGAATTTGCGCTTGAATTCTAGATCTTATTAAAACTACACAGCTTGACCCCGTATTATTAATTGCAAGACGACAAGTAGTTGGTAAAGAGAGGTCTGTGAAAGAAAAGCAAAGAAGTGAGAAAAAGAAAGCCCTGTTTGTCCAAAGAAAAATTACTCACTTATGCACGTTCTTTTCGCGAGCTTTAACAAATTCGTAGACAAATTCGTTCGTTTTCAAGCGTACGGCTTTTCAAGTTGATAAAATTCCAATTGTTCATATTATGTTCTTTGTAAAACCTTATGCACGAAAATATGTATACGTATCTCATGAACAATAAAACTAAATTTTATCGATTTAAAACAAAAACCTATACATCTATTTCTGAGAAACGATTCAACGTTGTTTCCAATATTTTTTATCGAATAGTTCGTATCAAATATAATGAGAACATTTTCGAAAAGATTATTCTACTAAAAGAAGATTATCGGAGAACTGAGAAAATTGAAGATAAAGTTCCTTCTTTGAAAAGATGAGAAATAATTGAAAGAAATAGCATTTTAAGATAAGGAAAAAGGCTTACCATAAGAATCGCTGATTACTTTAACTTCATATTAAAGATTCCTCAAAACCGATTATCAAATTCCTTTCTCTTCGAGACTTCCACTTTCCTACTTACACCATTTCCATTGACGTATTCTCTTTCTCTATTCGTTTCTCTCCTTTCATTTATCCACTCGCTCACTTTCTCTCTCATTCTCTTTCTCGATGCTGAACTTCTCCTCTCACCCCCGCATTACTCTTCACCCTTCATTCTTCCTCCGTTCCGTGTCGCGATATTAGAATCTACCCAAGCCTCAAGAAATCCGATCGAACTCCTCCATTGGTATTCCTAATGGTGGGGAAGGACGTGGTAACGTCGTTTAAAAGCACCAACCAGTTCGATTAAACTTGCAGTCGTTCCCAGTCTCCATTTTTGATCTCATAAGCAGAAACGTTAAGAGAAATATAACGAATTATCTTGCTGACAAGCGATTAGAACAGATGGAAGGGACAGTTGCCGTTTAATGGCGTTTAAGAAACCATTCGTAGAAGCATCTCACGTCGAAGGAAATGAACGTGTTATCGTGATCGTATCTAACGCCTTATGGCATCGACGACAATAAGAAAATAAATGATAGCCTTTTTCTTACACATAGACGTTGTCATCTTTCGTTCAAACGAATCGAAGTAGGTGATCACCCTAAGGCTTTAAAGCTATGAATCAATCGAATTGCATTCACAGCGATTCGACCCTGAAACATACTTGACTGTAATATGATTTATTTTACGTTCGAGTATGTGAAGGACAGAATTGACGTTAGAATACTGGTCCTAGATATCCAAGGATTTTCCTTTGTATGGCTTTTTTTTTTGAAGATTGAAGAAACTATCCTGGAAAAAAGAATAATCAAGAGAAAAATTGAAAAAAAACTACGCTTACTTCTAAAAGAAATTTTATTCAGAAAAGAAAAGAAAGGAGGAAGAAGAAGAAGAAAAGAAAAAATAAAACTATCATACTATCACTTTATAAACTATCCAATTCATTTTTTTCTTTTTTTTTTTAATATTTTCAAATATCCTTCAATTATCTTTTAAATAGACGATCAAAATAATTCATTTAATAAAATTTCATTCAAGATTTCTTGGCCGAAAAAATTGAACTATTTTTTGTCACGTAATGAAAGCTGCTTTTCCGCCCTGATTAATCATAAAGGATTCACATGAAAAGCAATACGTTGAAACTCTCAAAAATAATATTTTAAAAACAAAACGATAATCCATAAATATTCCAGACAATTGTTCTGTTTAACTTCAATGATTCTTCGTAATCGAATCATCAAATATCACTTTTTACCGAACAAAGAAACATTTTAACATTATATGCGATCATAAGTATTCACTTCGTATTACTTGAATACAGAAAAAACAATTAACAACGAAAATGATCTCTCTCTCTCTCTCTCTCTATCTATCTATCTATTTATCTATCTCTCTTTCTCTCTCTCTCTCTCTCTCTCTCTCTCTCTAAACAACAAATTCTATACCATAAGCCAAATGATAACACAATAATGGAATTATTCGCCGCAGTTAACAACATGTTAACCTCCCTGAAATTAAAGCTTCTCACATGTAATCACGTAATTTCCGCTTACTGAAATGGTACGATGATTATACGAAAATGATCATATATATGCAACATAGATTGGATTCCGGCAAGAGTATAACTATATGCAAGTACGAATAATGTTTTTTGTGCTTACTATTTCCAATCCTAATTTAAAAACGATAATTAGTACCAACATTATGGATAAATACTAAAATTAATATATTTCTTTTAATAAAGAATTTCAAAGAAGATTTTAATCCACCATTCTTCTCTTCAAAATACTTCTATTGATCGACTCCTGTATTGACCATCATCTTCGACTGCAACAAAGAGTAATATTATCGGAAAGTATGAAACTTAAGATTACTTTCTTTTGTATTCTATTCGAAACGAAAAGGCTTTTCAATAAAAATATTCTTCCCGATGTACCACTTTTCAAGAACATATATATATATATATATATATATATATATATATATATATATATATATATATATATATATATTACGAAGAGTAAATAGAAAGAGCTCTTATCTTATTAACAATTACCATTAGCATTCTTACAAAATCGTAATTTTTTAAACATACTTTAATTTAATTTAAATTTCATTTTAGTTCACATACTATACGATTATCATATCTCATTAATATCTAATCGAATAAGTTTTTCGTATAGATAAATATCATATCTTGATAGAAATCACACTTTATCAAATATACTACTAACAAAGTCAACAATGTTAAAAAAATAATTGTTTTCGAATCAATGATAAATTCTGTTTACGAATGTTATCATCAAAACGAGACTAAACTCTACTACGTAAGTTCTTAGAACGGCAATTGTTCCCTAATGGATTAAATTCGGTGGAGTAATTATTGCTGTCTCATTAAAAAAAAAAAAAAAAAAAAAGAAAAAAAAACCAGAGCACTCATGAAAGACCCGCTTAGCCTACTTTCTTCCATTTGGAAGATTGCACACTTTAAACAATATATACATTTATATGAACAACATATCTCAAAAGATATAAAGTATATAAGTAAAGTTTTTTCTTTAACAGGATTCATTGTAAATGGCAGAAATTGAAATACATAAAGAGCATTGTACACAACGTAAAACAAAAATGTTTCGTTAATAACTATACAATCCTAGAAGCGTATGCCGCGGTTTGATAAAGCTTTTCTACGTTTTCCATTTTCTCAAGTACATTACAATGAAAAAAATAAATTACTAAATTCATTGAAATTTCTTTAGTATACTACTATAGTAGTAGTATTAATGCAATATATAGAAAACTATTCCTACAGGAAAAAAAAAATATTACTAGAAGTTCTACTTCACAGATGTAGTATGGAAACGATATAAAAATAATACATAATATATAAATTTATATTCACTAATTATTATCTTTAACTAAAATAATCGACAAAATCTTGATTTTAGTCGTGTAAATATATATATACTTGATATACTTTATATTTATCCACAAATGTCTACTATATCCAAGCTATTTATCTATTTAATATTATAATATTTACTCAGAATTTGATTGAAAAGTTTTTGAAAATATATCGAAATATGCAGCTATTCGCCCGGTAATACTTGCGTTATACCCGGTAATAATTTACAATTAGATTTCAATATATCGCAAGTATTACCGACCCAGATCTCACCACGTGGAGGTTGCTGCTTATAGAGATCCACGGGATAAAGATGACTCTTATCTTTTATACTATTATTATTACTATTACTATTACTATTATTAAAAAATTAAAGCAATGGAGTGAATGTAATTATTAAAGTTTGATTATACGGAAAGAGGGATTTTATATTTACTCGTCAAAATGCAAAAGAAAAAATTAATATCTATCAAAATCTGGAAAAAGTTTTCATTAATATTAAAAGGGACCGGAAAGTAATATCGTTTCTACGCATGTCGATATTTGATTGTGATTAAAAATAAAAACTTATTAAAAATTCATTCGTTTGAATTTAATTTAAAAAAGCAACATTACTTTCCGGTCCACCTAATATTACGTGCTGTTAACGACACCGAACTTAAAGTTTAACTTTATTGAAATACTAAATCGAAATTATTTGATATTTAATTGTAATCTTCAAAAGAATGCACATTATTGTTTAAATATTAATTTATTATACTTCGTGTATATTATACATCGTTTAAATAATTATAAAATTATTCCAAAATTATATACTATTCCTAAGACCTATTAGTATGAATGTCTGAACATGGATTTGTTTATTTTTACCATAGGATTATCAGTTAGAAGCTTATTAAAATGCCTGAATAAATTACCGTGGCTTTTTCGTGTGAGCGGACAAAACATGTTTCCTTGCTTTTTGAATGGACCAAAAAACCTGAATACCGGTTTACGCATACAAATAAGGAAACAATTGTTTACTTCACGGAACAAAACGCACGCCATTCTGATATGTATATGAATACCAGTAGTGGAAATAATAGCTTTTTCTCTTTTACCTCAAAATTCAATTGCGCCATTGTTTGAAACTTTTTTCACAAAAAGTGTCAAAAATAGTATTTACTTTAACAGTGAGTCCAAGTATAATTCTTGAACGGTTTTGATGAACAAAATCTTATTTTAAAGATAAAGATTTAAGAAAGAACATGGCTTTTTCAAATTATTTAAAAAGCTTAATTTTTATGCATAAACTATTGTTGAAAACATATCATTTTTGATAGAATTTTTTTCAAAGAAAGTAAAGCTTTTTCAAAATGAGACCTTGTTCAAGAATTACGCCTGTACTCATTGTTGGTATAAACCATTATAAAACCAGAGTTGAACAGTCTTAAGTATCACCAAGCTTCGTTTAAAAACCTTTACACAATCCTCATTTAATCTCTATTCAGCGAAATCTATTTAATCTTTATTACGTTCAAGTGCTAATATAAGTATTCATAAGAAAGATTAGCAAAAATCCGGTCGTAGTCGAAAAAAATTGAAAAATACCGGCGGAACGGCGTGAACTTTTGTGCCATCTCGCTCTTTCACGTGGCAAAACTTCACTGACCGTAACGTAAAGTAACGTCCCTCCTGCTAATCCTTGCAAAATCGGTAGCAATGCTTGAGACCATGATGCATTTCCCTACATAAAAATTTCCATTTAAAATAATATTAAATTTTCTAATGATTTATTCAATTTCATCAAAAGCATATGCATCCATCACTTACCTCTGACGTAAACATACCAATTCCTATACCTATAACAGAACTAATGGCAAATACAAAACTCGCTAGGGCGAGTTTGCTCGTGGAATTACCCGTACCTATTAATTCTAAACCCATACAGAATCCAACGATAAATTTATGAGATGCCACGGCCACTAAGAAAAGCAGAATCTGTAATTAATTAAAAATAAGATATTATATTTTAAAATGAGTTTATGTAAAAGTTAATATATAAATCTATGTCAATTTAATAGGCATATCGATGAAATATCATTATCAATGGAACGAAGTTCTAAAGAGAAGAATCTATTCAAATCGTATCATGACGTTCCATAACACATTATCAGCGACATATCTACAACTCCACAAGATCTTATTTTTATTATTTACTATATATACTTTTATTATTTACTAAAAATTATTTACTATACATTGACAATTAAAAGCATAATTGAATTGTCAAAGTTTGAAATCGAATCGTTTAAAGAAATTAAACTTGAATCATTTTTGAAAAATATTACGATTATTCGATTATAAGAGAAAAAAAAGAGAAATTCTCCATGATAAAAAACTTTAACAAATTTTCATGAAACTCAAAACTTAATAATATTACGAACCTCAGCCGGTTTTTTTTGTAAGCCAATAGCCAATCCCTCCAAGATTGAATGAATGGTGAGTGCCAGTAAAAGGCCTACAGAGCCCACTTTGGCATCCGAGCAAGGTTCCGTGTGAGAGCCGTGACATAAAAATGTCAACTCCTCGTTGGAATAAGAGGCACGTGCGTTTGATGCGTATTGCATCGATCCATAATAACTTGATTTCCGATTGGTGTATTCATTATTCTCGCGCAAATTCGATTGATACCCCATTTTAGTTTCATTCGGGTAAACGCTTCTCACATTTTGGCTTGCTACGTTGTAACCAAACTGTTGAGAATGGGGGCGTCGATATTCTCTATAATCAAGATTCCATTTAGATAATTGCCCATCGACGCATCATTGTAGGGGATTCAAAGTAAACATTGTCTTATCGCAGTGCTATCAATTACTTTGAAAGCTTTTCTCAAATAATAAGAAATAAGAGAAATAATATCACAAAATTATAAAAGTAAAATAAAAGATCCTGAATGCTTTTTCTTTTATCAAAATAAAATCATTAAAATCTTGTTGGGTTAACATGTACACTGATCGATACTATTTTCGTTTCGTTTCGTTTCGTTAAGTTTTATTTCGTTTCGTTAAGTTTCGTTTCGTTTAGCAAACATGACAGCTTTTTTAACACCACAAAGGCCGATCAACCGAGCGCATGCGCATCTTAAGACACCCGATAATGCGTTTATCTTTTAAACGAATTTTCCGAACAATTTGATGCTTCAAAGTCGACCAAATATAGCGACCAACAGAATCGATTACGCTAAAGATAAAAGATACCGCTGTGCTCGAGACACGAATGTATTTTTCTCAACATCACTTCTATTTTTATCGTCGGATGTGCTAAACCCGAGCTATCGATCTTTGGTTCGTTTGTATGTATATCAATTTATTAACACAAACCATTTGTGGCTTGAAAAGATAAGATGTTTAAGAATAAAACACGACGCGGAATAAGAATGCATGTAAAATTATTACAAAAGAAAATTTATCTTATCTACTTACGAACACATCAAGATTTATAATACATAAGTGCATCTCAATTGAAAAAATAATTAGAATTGAAAGTCATATAATCTATAAAATATACAATTTGATGTGATAAAGATGTTCATTTTCGTATACCTACCCACAAACTTGAAAGTTTCTATTTCTGTTTCCATGGTCATGATTATACGAGTTTGGAGAATAATCGATATTGCTACCCCAAAAATAATGAACACACTCGTCAACGAAATAAAGTAAAAGAAATCCACAAGAAATAGCAAGTTCTCCGTATTTTGGTAGGGACTCTCTTACTTCTGGTAGCATGTGAAGTATCGAAGTGGCTAATAAGACTCCTCCGCCGAAACAAAGTACACAAGAGAGAATTAACTTATGTTGAAAATCTCGTACATGTGAAACGAAACACGCTGGCGCAATACTCACGACAAAACTCCCAATGCCGATCGTGAGTATCGACGCAATTTTCACTTGTGTCGCGGTCACGTACATTTTTTTTTTTTTTTTTTTTTTTTTTTTTTTTTTTTTTTTTTTTCATTCAAATGCACCTTTAAACGTCTCTTATAGACTGTACGCTATAATCAGAAAGACTCTTCTTATTTCTTGTTAATCTACTGAACACGATAAGATCGATACTCGAAAGATATCGGAAAGTAAAACGAAAAAAATAATCGTCTACATTGAAATAACGTCCACATAGATGTCCACACTAATAGAAATGTATCATCCAAAAGGATTATTCATATGAACTTCGAAATTCGAAAATAATAGAATAGTGCTTTCAATAAATTTTTTTAGACTAATCAATTTGATTCTTTATGATCTGTTCTTTTGTTAAAATTCCTATCGATGAATTAATATTACAGATAATATAAATTATTCAAAAAGAAATGATTCTTTGTTTTCTCTTCATACAGATAAATTATAATCTCAATTCCTCTATTTTCGTTTGATTTTTATTTCATTATTTTTTTAATTATTTAATTAAATGCACACATTTAAAAATAATAATTTGAACATAGGTAAATACATTTCATTTCCAATTTAATCAATCTTACCTAAAGCAATACAATTATTATACATTGATTTATAACTATTATTGAATTAATTTATCATATTTAATATTTACAATTAAAACGAATTTGACAACTACTTATCTCATGAGCTTAGAAATATCTATTTAGAAGTTTTTAGTACTAATCTTTGCTAATAGTAGCGCTATAATCCGTTTCTGTCAGTATATCGATAATATAGAACACGATACAAATATGATAAAATGAAGATTATCGACAAGATTTTTTCTGAAATAATAATATGGTAAAAATAGCTACGCTAAATAACGATAGGAGAATATATGTGTATTTTCTTTGGTATGTCATAGAAAATGATAAATATATATAATAAAGATAAAATTCATAAAATAAACTGTATCATCAAAAACGAAATGATTGACATAAATGAAATCAACATAAATAAGTCCTTCGTTAACTGATGCTTATAACATTTTATTTATGTGGCTTTACCATCTATCTTAAAATTCATAGATCATTTATATTTATTCGATGTTATCGTTATTACAATCAGCTGTAGTCTGTATATACTTCAGTAAAAACATGTTATTTTTAACTGTGCCATTTAATTGTGTATTTTAACAGTTGTTTAATTAAAACTTTCCTTTAATTTAAAGGCTAAATATTAAAACAATCATGTCATCTCATTATGCACCTAATCATAATCGTGATCAAAATGACTATGTTTCTAACAAAAAAAGACATAATAAAAGAGACGATAATATTACTGAAAGTAAAAAACATAAATCTTTAAGTTCACATAGTTCGTTTAGTCATTCAACTTCGCAAAGGAATAAAGATGATGAAGAATATAAACAAATGGATTTAACAAATCATGGCACTGAACAATCGTATGAATATAAGTCACAATATGATATTAAAAACTTTTCTTTTAGTAAACATACAAACGAATTAAATAAAGTATTTACAGCCAATACAAACTTGATTCCTGATACAAATGACTTTTGGAAATTTGTTCATAAATATGAAATGATAGAAAAAAGAATGAATAATACAAATGAAATAGAAAGAGTCTCTGATTTGAATTCGCTTGGAGTACCAAAAATATATCATAAAACACATTGTATAAATTTCAAATTAAATTTAAGTTTTGGAGAGTTATTTGCCAGAGTTCCTGAAACTAAAGCATTAACAAAAGGGCTATTATTGAAATTCAAATATATAATTAGTTTATATTTAGATTTTAAACAAAAAGAAAAATTTACTAAATTAAAAAAACTTAGAGAAACACAAGCAAATCTACCTGTTGCTCAATATAAAAATGAAATTATTGAAACAATTAAGCAAGAAAGAGTAGTTATTATAGCTGGTGACACTGGTTGTGGAAAGTCAACTCAAGTGCCCCAATATTTATATTCTGCTGGTTTTAATAAAATTGGTAAGATTTTTTATTTATATATTTTATATTTTTATTAAATGTCATATCAAATAACTAATTGCTTCATTTTTACAGTTTGTACACAACCAAGAAGAATAGCATGCATATCTTTAGCAAAGCGTGTAGCTTTTGAAACATTAACTGAAAACTATAATGAAGTTGGTTATCAAATTCGCTTTGAAAAACAAAAAACTCAAGAAACAAAAATTACTTTTATTACAGAGGGTTTACTGTTAAGACAAGTAAAAATTATGCTAATCTCAATGATAACATATTAATATTTTTATAATATAACAAGAAAAAACAAAATACGTTATAGCAAATTAATAATTTTCTGATATACTCATAAATTAGAAATTTATTAAATCTGTAGGTATCAGGTGAATCAGGATTATTACCCTATGATGTTGTAGTATTGGATGAAGTACATGAACGTAATTTACATGGTGACTTCCTATTAGGTGTTATGAAATGTATTATACATCAAGAATCTAATATAAAGTTAATACTGATGTCTGCTACGATCAATATACAGTTGTTCAGTAATTACTTTGCAAAAGAGAATGCAAAAGTGATACAGGTTAAACAATATATATTTGTAACATAAAGAAAGAATAATGCGCACTTATTATTTATTCATGTTATTTATTGGAGTCATTTATTTAGGTTCCTGGAAGATTATATCCAATTCAATTATTATTCCGACCTATTACTATAGAAGATATGAGATATAAAAACAATAGATTTAATCCCAGTCCATATGTACAAATAATGCAAATGATTGATCACAAATATCCAGGTAAGTTTACACATTTTATCTATACAATTTTATATGTTATAATAATGATTTAATTTGTTTTTAGCTGATGAAAAAGGTGATTTATTAATATTTCTAAGCGGAATGAAAGAAATTACTGCAGTTGTAGATGCTGCCAAGGAATATAGTACAAAAAAAAATAATTGGATTGTTTTACCATTACATAGCTCACTCTCTCTTGCTGACCAAGATAAAGTATAAGACTGGATAATATTTTTAATAAAGTTTATAGTGTTAGCTAATGAAAACATACTAAAAAAAAATATTTTTTAGGTATTTGATTATGCTCCAGATGAAGTCAGAAAATGTATTGTATCTACAAATATTGCTGAAACCTCTATTACCATAGATGGAATTAGATTTGTAGTAGATAGCGGTAAAGTGAAAGAAATGAGTTATGATCCTTTATGTAAAATGGAGCGCCTTAAAGAATTCTGGATCAGTAAAGCTAGTGCAGAACAAAGGAAAGGTCGTGCTGGTAGAACTGGACCTGGTGTATGTTATAGGTATGTTAATTAAAGTTTTCAGATAATATAATAATAAATATTTTATTATTATACTATCTAAGAATTTTATTATCTATAGGCTTTATTCTGAAGAGGAATATACAGCTCTTGAAGAATATTCGACTCCTGAAATACAACGTGTACCTTTAGATTCTTTATTATTACAAATGATTGCTATGGGATTACCAGATGCAAGAAAGTTTCCATTTATAGAACCTCCACCATCACAAAGCATAGAAAATTCAATATTATCATTAAAGGAGCATGTAAGTAATTAGTTTATAAAGACGTAGAATTCATCTTGTTTACTGATTATAAATTTAAATCAACTTTATCTATTATACACATAATGTATTACCTAACATATTTTTCTTTTTCATTTTAGAGAGCGTTAACAAATGATGAAAAATTAACATCTATTGGAGTAACATTAGCACGTCTCCCAGTTGATATAAGAATAGGAAAAATGTTAATAATGGGTTCTATTTTCCATCAAGTTGAACCAGTATTATCACTTGCTGCTGCTTTAAGCATACAAACTCCTTTCACGAACAGAGCTTATAAAGACATAGAATGTGAGGTAAGAATTGCTAAATAATATTTAATTTCATTACAGTTTTCCTTAATTACATTTAAAAATTGTTAAAGACATCTAGGAAAAAGTTAGAATCTGACCATGGTGATCCTATAACATTATTAAATGCATTTAGAGAATGGTTGGAAGTGAAACAACAAAGTATACACGAATCTAGAGGAAGCGGAAGTAACAGCAGAAAATGGTGTAGAAGAAGAGGCTTAGAGGAACAAAGATTTTATGAAATGATAAAATTACGTACACAATTTAAAGAATTACTTCAAGTTAGTTAAAATAATCATAAATATTTGACTTGTTTTATGCTTACGTGATATTAAATATTAATTGATAAAACTATTCATGACAATATACAGGACTGTGGCCTATTAAAAGGTATAGTTGAACCAAATTCTTCTATGACTAGTGCCGAGCGAGCAATACGACATGGTGAATTAAAACTTCTAAAATCACTTAAACAAACCTATAAAAAAAGTGCACCCAGAAAACGTAAACAATTGAAAATAGACACATTTGATATACAATTAGAAGATAATGATAATAATGATGATGAAATAGACATAAAAGATGTTGAATTTCGAATGAAAAATGACGCAACTCAAGTTCAAAATCTTTTAACAGCAGCTACTGCATGTAGTTATAAAGATCTAACAATGTTAAAATTAATACTTTGTAGTGGTTTATATCCACAATTTGCATGTGCTGATGAATTTAATTATTGCAAGGTAAAAAATACTATTTTCCATAAGTATAATAACTAATGCAGTTATATTATTTTACTATATAAAAAAAAGTTAGAATTAAAAATATTTAATTTCTTTTTTTGCAAATTAAAAATTTTATTATTTTTATATTCTTATTTATATTATAATTTTATAGTCTACAAGTGAGCAGCTGTTTCACACAAAAACCAAGCCATATGTTGCATTACATCCAATGAGTTTCTTTGGTAATTATCCACAAGTTCTGCAACTGGAGGAACATGATATAACATCAATACCAGGTTTTAAAAGCAAAACTCCTGTTAGTTCTAAACATCAATTATTAACATATTTGTAAGTATTTTTTTAATTTTTTTATACTATTGTTTTCAAACAGTACAAATATAAATTACGTAAATTATTTTATTTTCCTAATTATATATTGTGTATTACTACCAGATCTCTACTAGAAACTACAAAACCTTATTTAGTAAACACACTTAAAATGCCTGCTGCACAAACATTATTATTGTTTGCACAAGAAATTGATACTAACGCTACGTTTTCAATGTAAGTCCATACAAAATTATTTTATGATAATATCGATATATTTGTAAATCTATTACAAACTTAAAAATGTATTTATTTTTAATTTTAGGATAGTATGCGATGCATGGCTACTATTAGAATTTCCTGTACCTGATACTGGTCAGACACTATTGATGAAATCTACTAAGTTACGTCACAAATGGGAATTTCTTTTAAATGAAAGACTAAAAGGTACAATTAAAAAAAACCAGGAAGAATAACCAGTTTACTAATCGAAATCTTATTTTTAGATTCAGGAACTACAAATAATATATTTAATATTAGCAAGATAGAACATGAACTTACTCAAGAATTAATTGACTATATGCATACGACAGTTCCATATGTAATAAAGCGACTTTTACCTGCTGATTTAAAAGCAATATATGTTGGCAATGGCAATAATTTTGTACATATTGATCCTAATCCTTTTAAAGTTGATTTTAAACCTATATGTAATTCAATGAAAGGAGGAATATATTTAACTGATAATATTACATATAACTGGTAGGTAAAATTATACAAATTTGATTAATTATTTTGTTACAATTTAATGATATTTTTAATTTTTTAATATAGTATGAAAGAAACGGATTGGAGTGACAAAATAGCTGTTGATATGTGTGAAACTACCTGGACTTGTCAGCAATGCAACGTAGAAGGTATTTTTAACAGTATTGAAAAACTCCAACATCAAAGTACTTGTATGCAGTCATCAGTAAAAGAAACTACTGATAATGTTGAAAATATAAAGTCAAAACCTAACAGTCAGGCTTACAATTGTCCTGAATGTTCAAAAACTTTTCATCTTACACCTATTGAAATATTGAAACATAAAAGGCAACATATAAAGACAAATATGTCGTGAACAATTTAATATGTTATTATTTAATTAAAACAGAATATCTAATACACTTCAGTACAATGGGCAATATTAAATTCATTTATAATTACAAATGTAACAAATAACCAAAAATATAAATTATATATTTGTACATTTATATATATACACATACACATATATTTGAAGTTAAGTAATTATATAGTAATTATGTCCATGGCAAAAAATTTACAAACATAAAACATCCTATGATTGTATATCCTAAAAAATAAAATAATATAAGCTTATCTCCTAAAGTATATTTTTGCTTAAACGAAAATAACATCTTCCATTTAGAAATCAAGTTTTCTTCATTCTTGCATATTGAATCACTTAGATTCTCAAATTTTGGTACATAAGATAAAGATAATGCACAATACCAATATACAAGAGGACTAGCAGAACATAATAAACGTGTACTTACTTGAATATGTACAAAACAAATACAAAATACTGTTAAAAAAAGTCCATGTATTACAAATACAAACATCTCCGCTGGGTATTTATTTTCTGATGTATTTTTTTCATATTTTATATCTATAAGTCCTAAAGAAAAAAAGTGCATTTTGTGTTCTGAATAGAATTCTGTAATACATTTTATCATTATATATAATATTGGAAAAGCTAAAATAAAATTTGGAATCTGCTTTAATTTATAATAATTTAAGAAACTAACATTCCAGTATTTCTCTTGTATGTAAGAGTAAGCTATAGGTATTTTTGCATGACACCATGTAGAAGAAGTCGCATTATATTGCAATACTAAATTATTTTTTGTAGCATAATCTACAATATGAGTTGGTAATATCGGCGCATTTAATGTTATTTTACAAAATATCACATAATTATATACTTGTAAAAAAATAAATGGAAGTAAAGATAAAATCATTATAATCAATAATAGAAACATACTTTGTATAAATCTTTTTTTTATAACTAAATTACATAATTTTATTAAGGATATTTTGTCTTTAGAACTAATTTCTACTGTTAATGCATTAAACATATTTTTAAATCTAAAATATATCAAAAATCCGATATTTATAATGCCATTCGATCTTATAAGAGTAGATAATCCCAAAGGAAAAATTGTATATATATTATTTTGAACACTTTTCAACATGCTATAAAAAGTGAAATATGCAAACATTGATTCAGTGTATGCAGCAGAAAAAAATATACTAGCTGGACTTATGCAATACAATATTGCTGCTTTATATGCTATATTAGTATTTTTCAGTACTATTTTACTAAGATCAAAAAAAATAGAAACTGATTTAACGAAACAGACATAATTAATTAATATTGCTGCAACGATTAAAGAGCTATGAACATTTAATACAAAAAATATTTTTCTTATTATTATTGCAGTAATTCGAATAGTTGCAGGATATAATGGATAAAAAGCAAGCATGTTTTCATATGTATATCCATATTTTGCTATATGTATAAAATATTCTCCATCCCATCTTATTAAACCACCAAATATAAATTTAATTATAATATCATAATTAGAAACATATTCATAAATATCATGAGGGCTTCTAAAAGCATCAGCATTGTGATCAGGACATATAATATTAAAAAGGAATTGTAAGATTAATATTAATGCACGAGAAATTATAGCAAACCAAAAAATTTTCTTTTTCGCTACATACATTGTTAACTACCTATAATGGTCATATAGCTTAGATTAGTATTAAATATTTTACATGTTCACACATATAATATTTAGAAAGTTTTATTCTAAATTTACATTATATTCAAATTTCATGATCTCCTAAATATTTAAACTGTACACCAAAAAATATATACTAGATTTTATTAATATTTTATGGTTTCCTGCTTTCTTTTATCATATTCAAAAAGAATTAAAATACATAATATACGTAAATCGTTCTTTGTCTAATGTCCCAGTTGCTTTTATGGATTTTATAAAACTATAACAGACAAAAATAAAACTGATTTTATAATTACACAAAATATTATATAGTATATGAAAGAGAAAGCATATGTTTACTATTATATTGGTTCATTTTAATTTACTATTTAACATTAATTAATGTACAAAATCATGACACTATACTTAAACAAGAAGTAATATGTAAGTAGGAATATTTAATTATTATTGTAACGTAATACACATACAAAATTTGAAAATATATCATTTTAATATATTCATGTTTCTTAATTATTTATTTTTATGCAGCTAATGAAAAAAAAGCCAAGCAATGACTATTTAATTTCTAGTGGACAAAATTTAATGATTACTCACTGGATATTGGAAATTAAATGATTATAAATGTAAATTCATTTATCACAATCTAGGTTCAACTAAGTATGTAGGATACGATCACTAGTATAATAATATTGGTCAGCCAGAAATTGGTGCAGTTAACACACCTCTTTTAAAAAGATATTCCGCCACTTCTAAAGATGAAGTATATAAACCTTCTGACTTTAACAGACCAAATCCATTGAAAATAAGTAAGGAATTATTAAGTAATTGGATCTTAATCTGTAAGAAAAAGAAATGTATTACAAGTATTTTTTGATATGTGAATAAATCTTTCAACAACCATACGTATATTAATAAACTTTAATTAAATACAAATATGAATGATTACTAATTAATATATAAATCGTATATTCAATTATTTAAAATTATATATTTACACACACATACACATGTAAATCAACAAGTTGTTGAAGAAATATTAGATACCCAAAAACCAGTATGTCTTTCAGAATATTTTAATATAAATATTACAACATTCTAAGATAAAACTAATCATACTGAAATGTATGAGACATACATGAATGTATTACATACTCACCATAATGTGTACTTCGTACACGTTATGATGAATCTACAGGAAATCCTCCAAATAATCTATATCAACAGGTTTAATTATTTCAAACTTTTTTTAAAACAATAAACAATTATAATACTGATAGATAATTTTTTAAATGTTATTGTATTTATACAATATTCTATTATTCCATAGCTCAATGAAATAACAATATATTGATGGAAGATTAATTTGATACTTCTAAGGCATGATTTAATATTTTAAGAATATATTCTAATGGAACTATTGATAAAAATGGTTTGCTTGCATCATCAAGTTCATATAAATATCCAGAAAATAACATAATTAGATTACCAATAACAATCAAACCACTTCCAATCAATCATGATAAATATATTTCTCAACATTGTACAAAGAAAATTGATAGATACTTTAATAAGTATAACTTTACATATTATGAAAATACTCAAATTTTCATTCCACAAACTTTCTTAGCAATTTCAGCTATATGATGATCTTTTGGGGTACATTCATATTCAATTGATTCTGAATAAGGCATTGGAACGTCAATTCCAGTACAACGAATTGCTGGTGCATCTAGTTCAAAGAAGACAGGATTTTCCATTATAGTTGCAACAATTTCTGAACCTACTCCACACCTAGGCCAACCTAATTCAACTGTCATTAATTTGTGTGTTTTACTGATTGATTTAAAAATCATCTCCCAATCAAGAGGTCTGAGAGAACGTAGATTAATGACTTCAGCATCAATTCCCTGCCCTGCTAAAATTTCGGCTGCTTGTATAGTATATACTGTTGCTTGACCATGAGTAATTAATGTAATATGTTTCCCAGATTTTTCAATTTTTGCTTTACCAATAGGTATAACAAAATCTTTGTCCATAGCTTCATCCGATAGAGGAAATTCAAAATTATAAAGAAGTTCACTTTCCAAGATTAAGACAGGATCAGGATCCCTTACAGCAGCTTTTAAACTACCTCTATAATCTTCACAACTTGTAGGAGACATAACTTTTAAGCCAGGAGTACTCATATACCAAGCTGCAAAACACTGTGAATGTTGAGCTCCCAATCCTTTAGCATTACCATTTGGACCACGAAATACTATAGATACAGGATATCTTCCTGAAGTCATATAACAATTTTTAGCAGCTGCATTTATTATTCGATCGATAGCTTGCATTGAAAAATTGAATGTCATAAATTCACAAATTGGTCTTAATCCTGCTATTGCAGCTCCAACAGCTATACCACAGAAACCTGCCTCAGATATTGGTGTATCAATCAATCTCTTATCTCCATACTTTTTCCAAAGCCCTCTAGTTATTTTATATGCTCCATCAAATTGTGCAACTTCTTCTCCGATAATAAATACTTTTTCATCTCGTGCTAATTCTTCATCAAGAGCCAAATTCAACGCATCTCTTACAGTCATTTTAGTAACAGATCTAGAAGATCCTTTTTTTAAGAAATATGATGTCACTGATAGTAATGATCGTCTCAAAAAATAAATGGTTATCATTGTAGAAATATTTAATAATTTATATGCATAAATCTTTATTCCAGAATTAGGAAATCCAAGGGGGAATGAAAATCCGTTTCTTTTGACATTTGAAATAATTTGCTTTATATGACACAATCACATAGCCAGCTTTATAAGAAGTAAACATAAAAAGTGAACATTGAAAAAATTTACAATGAAATTCGTAAATAGATAATTGCAACACAACAGCATATAATTACCAATGAATGGTTATCCGAGTGGATAGGTGAAAAGCTTTCAGAATACAATAGGAATAAAAATACTAAGAATTAGTGTTAGATAATAATACAAAAGTATATACTACAAAAACAAAATAATTACCGTATATATTTAGAAATATAAGGCTAAAATCTTTCTAAAACATTATTATATATTTATTATAGGTTATAATTCTAATATTGATCCAAAAATAGATAAGTTTTTTCAAACAGCTACCTTTCGTTATAGTCACACTTTAGTATTAGTTGATAGGTTCAAAAAACTGTATATATTAACTATAAAAAGAATTCCAAAATATAATAACTGACTAATATTCAACAAAAAAATATTAAAATATTTCATTCATGGCCTACTCAAAAAAAAATTGAAATTCTACTTAAAAAGATAAATTATGATATTTAATTTTATGAATATATCTTTTTATGTGCACATATAACTAAGAGATTCTTATACAATTATATATTAAAAGAACGAAAAAAAGGTACAATTAATTACATGTATTATCCATACATTAAACATATAAACTGTATTAATTACACATTTGCATCAAAATGGATGTTTATTTACGAGATTATACAAGAAATAATTGTAAATTAGAACTTAATGCACTAACTATTAGAACATGCAACAATTATTGGATGTCACAAGTATTATTATAAAAAAGCAATTTTGATTAGAAATATGTTTTTATATTAAAATTTTTTTCTAGAATGGTTTATTCCAAAACCAATTCAAATTAGATGATAAGTTAAATATAGATAAATTAATAATAGGAATGGCTATCCAATTAAGTGAAAAAGAAGATCATAAGGTGATAGAAGATTTACGAGGTAATTTATTTGGATATCTCTTGAATTATCAAGAAAAGATTTAATGGCTCTTAACATACAGAGATTTACACATATATGAGAACATCACTTTCAAAGAATATATAACAAGTCTCTCTTTACTAGTTTGATGGCAATCACACATTTTGAAAAACTAAAATTTCCTTAATTGTTTCAATCAATTGAACAATTGCATCCCAATGTAAGTAGAATAAGCAAATTTTCAAATTATTAAATTATTAAAATTATCCTATCATATTATATAGTATGTGAAATATGTTCTTATAGTCTTTATAAAATTTTTGTCTATTTCAGGCTAATAAAATTGTATTTAGTTGCAGTTCACCATCAGTTGTCTATTTAATAAATATTGTTTGTAAAGCACTTAATTTAAGAAAATACAATAACACTTTATTTCAACATAAATTTAAACGTTTTTAAATCTTATTAATATATATATATAAATAATATAATATAATATAATATATATATATATATATATATATATATATATATATAAAGAGGTTTTATTATGATATAAATTTATATAAATTATCAAATGATCAATGTAAAATGTATAGCTTGTCTTCCTATCTAATTTATATAATATAAATACAATCTACAAAATCGTATTTCACTAAAAATAAATATATGTTATTGTATGAATATTACCTGATAAAGGAAGTAAACAAATATCAGTAGCCATAGATGTGATTATTAAATGTTCTCGACTTGTCCAAAACCTTTGATACAAATAATCATTGATAATCATTTATACATTTATGTAATATACATAAATATTTTCACTTTAATCAAACTAATATGTAGAATTAATAAGTACGTGGAGAATTAACTACTTGTGCTGTGCACGTTTCTATAAAATCTTCGTTCTCTCGTATCCAAGATTATACTCATATGTCTAAGATTTACGCTAAAACGACGCCTTTCTGGCTTTTGCTGCGCCCTCTACCTCCGATGCTGAAATTAATATTAAAAAATTAAATGAAAATAACTGCCATCTCTGACTGTACTAACAATGAATTGATATGGATATTATTTAAGTATACATTGTCGATAAATGTAATTTCTGCTACTGTCTGAGAAAACATTGAATAAGTTAAGAATAGAAGGTATTTTGAATGACTCTGTTTTAATCTGTATGGGTTTACAAAACACACATCTATATATTTGTTTATACAGTGTAATGGATATTACTAATCCAACTCCACAAGATCTGCAAAGAAAATTATATTTTTTGGTTGAACAACTTCAGCATATGGCCGGAGAACTTCCACCGAAATATCAAATGAGACTTCCTTATGAACTATTGTCTGCTTTGGCAAATTCCCTATTAAATGATACCATTTTCGAAATTGTCAAAGGTTTAATGGAAATACAGCATGTTACGGAAAAACATCTTTTTCAACAAAGACTGCAACTGCTAAACCAACAGAAAATTGAAGCTCAAGAAACATTGTCAAACGTAATAACGGATGAGGAAAGAATTGAAATAAAAACTGCTCTATATAAAAAACACAAAGAAGAATTAAAACAAACTGATATGAAACTAGTATTACAATTGGATCAAAAAGTATCAGATCAACAAAGTATATTAGAAAAAGCTGGTGTACCTGGGTTTTATGTAACTAATAATCCTATTGAAATTCAAGTACAAATGAGGTTATGTGATTTTATAATAAGGTTAAGTAAAATGGAAGTACCTAGTTAATTTCAAATGTTAAATATTATTATTTACTTAAATATATTGAACTTAAATCATTAACATATTTTATATGAAATTGTATAAAACAATAAAATCATTTTGTAAAAAGATTTTTTATATATAGTTAATAAAAATATATTTTTAGTTTTTATATAAATAAAAAATGAGTATTTCTTTAATTACAAATAGTATAAATTTTATCTCATTCTTATTAATTAGGATATTATCTCAACTCGTATAAATAAATGTAAAAAAACCAAAAAATTATGAGATTTAAAATTCCCAAGAATCCATCCATCGTAAAGAATGCATAGAGCTTTCAGGATCTGATGCAGAAGGTCCCTCCATTCCATAAGCCAATGGAGAAAACAAATAAAAACTATAAATGCATATTACATTATTCAATATATAAAAAACCATGTATATATAATCACAATTAAATATGTTTACCTGTATATTACAACAGAAATTACTGTGCCCATTATAATATGATAAATAGTATTTCCCATTTTGCTAGGTAGTAATATTTGTAAACTTTCAACAATGTAATTTAGAGTTACACCAGTTAACATTGAGCTATATAGCAATGCTGGAAAATAATGATGAAAATATAATACTCTACTCATAGCCCAAAATGGTATATAATGTAACATCCATCCAATGAAAAGCCATTTTCCAGCTTCCATTATTTTTTGTCTTTGCTCAAGTGTTAAAGGATTCTCAATGCAACCTCTCTGCTCTCGTATGCATGCATGTATGTATAACAGAACAAACATTATAAGGAATATTATATTTCCCCACCATATAACAGGATTACCAAGTAAATAAACCCTCTGATTATTGCCAGAAAAAAATTGACCCTAAAATCGATATTCTATTTAGCTTTTATCAATTTCTTAATTTTTGTAGTACGAACTTGTAATAATAAATACTCTATAATTAATGGGCCATTGCCAAGGTTGGGAAGATACTTCTCCTTCTTTGACTTTGAGATCTGAATTTCCTTGTAACATAACAGCATGTGATTCCAAAAATCTATCAAGAAATCCAGGAGCATAAACTTGGAAACTTACATTGGGTACTGTAAATGATATTTTTAATTATTACAATTGCATTTAGTAATAAGGATTTTCTTAATAATAGAATAATATCAAAATAAAATATTATCAAATTAAAATAATATCAAATACTTACATTTTGCATAATTATTATCTTCTATGTTCCATAATGCATTTTTGTCTCTAATGTTTGGATTACATGAAACCTCCTGTTGACTATAACCCCTGAAATAAAATTTTAATAAATAATATGTTTTTATAGTAATTCTTTTTTCCTGTATACTAACTTCTTTTCCCTGGATACTAACCATTTTGGTAATGTTTTTCCACTACATGTTAATACACAATGATGAAGATAGTGAACAAATTTTAACTTACTTGTAACCGTTTCAACTATATCACCATCTTTACCATTTTTTATTAATATTTTCCAAACATCATTAGCATCTCCTGTACCATTCTAGAAGATACATAAAAAATAATAAATAAATATTTAATAATTTTTACATAAAATGCATACTTCGCCATATCCTGTAACTTGATAATGCTTTTTAGAAATTGGTGCTATTTCTTTATGAGAATGTAAATTCCGCCTTGTAATAACGTGTTCCAAACGTATAAGATCTCCATGCTTTACCAATACCGGTTCAGATGGTATGTCATCAGTATCAAATTTTTTTATCAACCAAAGATTATTATCATCTTTATGAGAATAAGTCGTAATCTGAAAAATAAAAGAACTGTTTTATATCAAAATTCGAGTTTGTATTCTAACAAAGTTTATATAAAAACCTGTTGCTGTCTGGCACCAATTCCTTCAGGATATAAATGCCAATGAGAATGCAAATATCCACCACCTGTACGATGATTTTTTAACGTAATAGTAGCACCATATGCTAACTGCCGTGGCATAGTTGCATTATACAAAGAATTTCCTTTTAGTAATGATTGAAATTCAGAACTATAGAATCCATCTCCACTTCCACTAAATCAAAGATATACATTTTACAAATAATTAATTTTTGTATTATCTTAACAATAATTTAAGATCTCACCTTTTATTCAAAATGTGAAGATGAATGTAGAAAAATAACATGTAAAGTAACACTGGTAACACAATAAGACAACAGAATCTTGCTATTAGATGTTTGCCCACATAAGACTACAACAAAAAATATTTTACATTCTATTAAATGTAAGAACCCAAGTATGGGCTAACATAGCCAAGGTAGCATACTACACATTTATTTTAATCCAAGTCATCAATAGAAAAAACTTCATATATTCTTATCTTAAAATAAAGGAAATAATGTGCTTACAATAGGTTTTGTTAAGTCCCCTAATTCTCGCCACAATTCAAATATAGTATAAAGACCAACAAGCAGCACAACAAACAAACCAACGAATTTTACACTAATTGTACATGCAAGAGATACGCCTGTAAATGTTAGCCAACTCCACCAAGAAGGTGTAAATGGCTTATGTCGAAGAGAACCAATACGAATCATTCCCCAAGTTGCACACATCATAAAACATAACAATATTGGGTCCAAAAGGATATACTGATTTAAAGTCAATAGACCAACATCTAAAATAAAATAAACTATCATAACTAAAAAATAACATTTGATATTATGAATTGAAATTAGACTTTACCAAACAGAATAAATACTGCAGAAAGCGTAGCCGCATGAGTAGATTTTGTTAAATCCCATACTGTGAGAAATGATAAAGGTACTGTAGCAGCACCTAATAATGTACAAAACTAAAAGAAAAATATATACTTTCAAATATTAAATTTGTATTATCATTACAAATTTTTATTTATTTATTCCATTTTTAGTAAATAAATATATTTACTATTCTCATTCCAGCATATTTGACATCTTCATATTTATCACCTGGCTTTTCAAAGGCAAATGTACCATCATAACCAGTTAAATATCCAGATAGTGCGATAAGCATCTAGAATAAAGTATAAAGATTTCAATATATAACATTTATGATTATTCAGAAATATTTTTAAAATTCATAAAAATAAATTTGGAAAACTACTTTTCCAAGAGGAGGATGTACATCAAAGAAAAATGTCCTATTTATATACCAGCTTCCCATTTTACCAAAATGTGTTTCATCCCAGCTATAAAACAACATTATTACACTCATTATGGATTATAAATAAATATTAAAAAAATAAATAGACATGAGCATCTTTCTTTTTTTACCAGACATGTTGTGGTTCTGTAACTTTGTAAAATCTAGTTCCAATTGTAAGAATCAAAATAATTCCAAATAATAGCCACCAATTTCTACAAATAAATAAATAGATAATTTAAAATTGTATAGTTAAAAATGATTAGCAAATTTGTTTATATACCGATCGTTTTCATATTGTATATTTCCATTTGTAGATGGTAAACATTTCAATTTCTGAATATTTTCTTCGATAACAGGTTTCATTTTATACTATTTAGTATAATTTTACTGTATAATTTTCTATTAAGGTTATTCACCATCTGTTGCTCATAGTGTATGCGACTTCAGCGACAGGAATGGACAAAATATGAACTAAAAACATAATAAAGAAACACTGTCCTCATTATGCGACTATTGTATAAGTTTATATAGATTATAACCCTCTCAGGACACTTAAAAACCGAATTAGTATGTGACAGAAATTTTTATATGTAATAAATTGCATATACGTATTTAATTTCAAAACATATATAATAATGAATACAATAAATGATAAAATAATCTGTCTATATCTCCATTGAGATAAATGGACAATATGGAAAAATAACATATGAACATACTTGTTGACAGTGGGAAAGAAAATTTGGTTACCAACTCATGATAAAGTAAATTTCTATGGACCGATTTTACTGATGTTTACTTGCATAAGTACATTACGCCTATAATTAGTGCAAAAGGAAAATACATATATATTATATATAATGAAATTATATATATATCAATAAAAAAATATATTGCATACCTACCTGCATATAATTTCAAAAAAGATATAATAATGAATACATTAAATAATTAAATAATCTATCTATATCTTTATTGACACAATAAATGAATCATATGGAAAGATAAAAACAATTATCATAAGACATAGTAAATTTTGATTGAATTTAGCAGTCATTAGCTCGATATTACTTGCGTCATTTACACTTACATATCACAAGTAATATCAATCCAGATCTCTATCGCTTGGAGATTGTAGCATACAGAGACCTGCGAATTAAAATTCTATTTTCTAATGCCAAATATTTTAGAATAACAATAATTAATATTATAATTTGGAAAAAAAAAACAAAATCAATCGTGGAATGAATCAAAACTTTTTTTTTGATCAATCGAAATTAGACAAAAAATTATGTATCCGTTTAATATCGACCTACTTACTTGATAAACACAATGTGATAGAGTACTTTAATCATTTTTTATGAAACTCCATTCCTAAACAAACTCAGACATACATATTTTGATCTGCATCATGTTGAAATTGAAAATAAAACGTCGTACTATACACACAGCCTATAAACATTATATAAAGATTACATATCTTATTAAATATTATTTGAAAATGAGAATATATAATATTATAAAGATATCGCCTTATTATCTTATATATTCTATATATAATTTCTTCAAGTGATGTAAACAGCATAACTACCTGTGTATATAAAATATCTAAACCATTTTGTAATTAAACAAAAAGAAATCAAAATAATATACAAATTTCATAAAACATATCAGCAACATAATATAACAGTGAACATAAAACATCTGAACCACCTTATAATTAGACAAAAAACAATCAAAATTATATGTGAATTTCATATAATAAATAAGCAATCATCTGTGAATATAAGAAATTTTTAACTTTATTACTTTCTAAAAATAATATATGATTTCCAATTAAACATATAAAATAATTATTTCACACTCATATATATATATATATATATATATATATATATATATATATATATATACACATACTATAATTCACATATGAAAACAACAATGACGATAACACAGTTTCAAAAGAATAAAATTGAATCTTACCAATTTAGATATTTCCTAAAACAGAAATCAATTCTGAATAGATTAATTAAAAGTTCCTTCAATATTTCAAATGAATAAAAATATTATTCTAAACAATTCATCTTCTATTACTCTTCATTTTTTATATATCCAATTCGTCATTCAATATTTAAATATATTATTATTGATTCTCATTATTATTTTATTTTAATTTTTTGTTGACTACTGCAAAAATCTGAAAAATAAAATAATTTTCTATAATGCAGGGCTCATGTTTTGAATTATATTGTCGGTACCAGTTGATAAAGTTTCATGGAGATCGAGCATGGTGTGCATTACTTTATAATTTCTATGTAATCAAAATTATTTCTCCTTAAATATATAAACACTTTTGTTTTTTTTCTTTGTCTTTCTTTAGTTCTCCCTAGCTGTTTGAACTTGGTTTTTTTCATTGTACTATTTATATGTGATATATTATGGATATGCGATAAAGGAACTTTTTACATAAATTTTTATAAACGCGGTATTTGTTATTGTTTTGATATTTGACATTGAAGTGCATGTGTGCTAATTACATTGGTTGGTTTAATATATAAATGAAAATAATATAAAAGAGAAAAAGAAATACGTTCCTTATACGTAATTCATTTGTTAGTTAGAAACCTGACATTGTGACCAATATTAGAAGAATTTGCGATACTTTTATAATCAAACAGAAGGTTAGTATTAATCTGTATTAATCTGTATTAATCAATAAGAATATTACGTGTAATAAAATTATAATATCGAGAAGAAATAATTGTTTTTATATTCATATGATTTAACAAAGCAAATATAGACTAGTATTATATATAAAAAACATTGATGCACACGCACCAAGTTCCTACAATAATAATTCAATTGTTTCATGTATCAAAATTTCAATAGGACACTATGGATTACTTAGATATTTTTAGAAGAAATAAAGAAATAAAAAAAATCCAATTACCACCTCCATACAGCGAAAGATTTCAACCACGTGATATGTCTTTATTAGACAATTTATTAGATAGCAATCCAATATCTACAAGCGATGCAACTGGTACCGATTATGTACAGGAATACATTGAGAAGGAAGAAAAAGAACTTCTTCAGGTATTTTATTATTTTTTTTACTTTATTTTACTTTATATATAATAAAAAATTTAATTTATGGTTGTATAATCTATTAAATAAAGTCTACTGCAAGTCACATATCAAATAATTGTGGGACGGGACCTAAAATGGATGCAGTATCTGCAGGATCAGATCCTGTTATACAAGAACTTAATAATGAAAAATTAACAAATGTATATAGAACGTTTAATTTTGCCTATCGTCCAAAAACGAATTTAACTATCACTACAATGAAAGACCGTATAATCTCAATGATTGATACCAATCCTGTAGTTATTATAGAGGGACCAACTGGTTGTGGCAAAACAACACAAGTACCACAATTTATACTAGATTCTTGTTATAAAAAAAGAGCTCACTGTAACATCATAGGTGACTTATCTTTTATCCATATTAACACATTATAATATTCTATAAAAGATAGTTCTATTAAGAATTTTAAATCAAAATATCAGTTTTATTTATAACAATTAACAAACTATTTATTTGAATTTTTAATAGTAACACAGCCTAGACGTATTGCTGCTATTAGTATTGCAAAAAGAGTTAGTCAAGAAAGAGAATGGCCTGTAGGAACTCTTGTTGGATATCAAGTAGGCATGATAAACAATACATCTGAAGATACCCGTTTAACATATTGTACAACTGGTGTGCTTTTACAAAAATTAATAAATACGAAACATATGTTGGAATATACTCATATTATACTAGATGAAATTCATGAACGTGATCAGGAATTGGATTTTCTGTTGCTTATTGTAAGAAAATTTTTACGGACAAATTCACGTACAGTGAAGATTGTACTTATGTCTGCAACATTTAATGTTGAAAAATTTGCTAAATATTTTTCATCACCTGTTGGAAATAAACTTGAAGCTGCACCTGTCATTGATATTGCTAAACGAACTTACTTTAACATAAACATTTATTATCTGTGTCAACTTGGTATGTTAGGACCAGTAAGTAACAAATATAGTTTAATAATTCTTAAATATAAATACATTTTTGTATATCTATAAATGTTTACACTAAAACTATTATATATTTCATAGATACCAGAAATATCACGAGATGAACCAAAAGTAACAAAAAGTATGATGGATTTTTGTGTACACATAGTAATTGTTCTTGATGAACTTGACATGAAGGCGGATGATGCATACGATAGTAAAACAGGGTTATATAATAGACATGTAATTCTTGTATTCTTGCCAGGAATTAATGAAATAGAAGAAATGCATAACATGTTAACGTCTGCAAAATATGAAAACTCTAAATGGGATATTATTGTTTTACATTCATCAATTACAAATGAAGAACAACACAAAATTTTTGAACAACCTCCAAAAGGCTATCGTCGTATTATTTTATCAACAAATATTGCTGAAAGTAGTATTACTGTACCTGATGTAAAGTATGGTATGATTATATCTCACCAATATCTTAAATATAACTCACCAGTATCTTAAAAAGTATAATAAATATCTGAATTAAAATATACTCTTTCTTTACAGTAATCGATTTTTGCTTAATAAAACAACTTGTGACTGACCCAAAAACTAATTTTCAATGTTTGGAACTTTCTTGGGCTAGTAAAGGAAATTGTCAACAACGGGCTGGTCGTACAGGTCGTATAATGGATGGAAGAGTATATAGATTAGTACCAAAAAATTTTTATGATGTAAGTATTATTTTATAATTATTGAAAAGAAATAAAAAAAAAACATTTTACGTATTAGCAAGAAGATTATATTTAATCATTAATTAATTTATTATTTTGAATATTATTTTTGTATAATGACAGACAGTACTACGTGATGAAGGAAATCCAGAAATGTTGAGAGCTCCTCTTGAAAACTTAGTGCTTCAGGCAAAAGTTCTAAACATGGGTGAACCTAAAGCTATCTTAGCTTTATCTCTTGATCCACCTGATCTTAGTAACTTAGAGCGTACTATACTCTTATTGAAAGAATCTGGTGCATTACTCAACAATAATGATAAAACACAACTCTTTGATGGTGAATTAACAGATCTCGGCCGTATAATGGCTGCTCTACCATTAAATATTTATGTTACTAAATTGATTGTATTAGGTCATCTCTTCAGTGTTTTAAGAGACATGATAATAATTGGTTGTAGTATGACTGTGAAGGATATGTTTTGTAGCCCATTTGGAAAAAAGTTATTAGCTTATAATGTAAAATTTAGTTGGGCTTGTGATTCAGAAAGTGATTGTATAGCATTTCTAAATGTTTATAAAGTATGGACAAATGAGAAAGCAAATCGTCATTTAAATAATAATGCTATGGAAAAGAGATGGGCACAAAGACAATTTGTACAAATAAAAGTATTGCGTGAAATTGAAGCTCTCGTGTATAACGTGACTCAAAGATTAAAAAAATTTGGTATAACTGAAAGTGTTGGAATTAATAAAGTTAGGTGGGATGATGAAGTACGACCATTTGTTCTAAAAATTGTAATTGCTGGTGCATTTTATCCTAATTATTTTGTTAAACACCAAAATGTTGAAGAATTAAAAGAGGGTCATAAGATCTTGAATGGATTAGACTTAACAAATACAGTATATTTGCAAGGTTGGCCATTGAAACAGCCAGGACTTTTGTATGCACGCAAAATTCAAAATATTTTCCAGGATTGTTTTAAATCTTCTGTCGGAAAAGTAAACGTTTCTTTCAAATCTTCGCGTATATATCTTCAATTTAGTAAAAGTTATACAGATGAAGAAAGAAAAATTCCACTTTCAGTATATAGATCTATTAAAATGAGACAATGTAATATACCTATTGAAGTATCTGTTTTAAGTGAAAATGACGCTCTTGATTTGGCAAAAAAAATGAATCTTGAAGACAAGTCAATATTTTTTAATAATAATATTTCTATAAAAGAATGCAAAAAACCTGCTTATAATAATCCAAATCTTCCAGGTCTTGATATTTCATATATTCCAATTAAAATAATAAATGTAAGTATAAGAATTAATTTATTCACTTAATTAATAAAAACTCAGTATTTTTTATATGTATATAATTTACAGGTCATAGATCCTGGTCATTTTTGGATACATATAAATGATAAAGATACACATGATAAAGTAAGGCAGATACAAAAATTTCTGAATGAAGGAGAAAAATCATTAAAAAAATTCGATTATCTTCCAGAGATTAACACTCTTGTAGCAGTTCCATTCAAGAAAACTCTTCAAGTAGAATTTTATCGTGCTGTAATTACAAATTATATCGAAAAATCTGATAACAAATTTGCTTTATGCCAATTAATTGATATAGGTCAAACTATAAAAATTCATATAAACAATATACGGCAAATTACATATTGTGAAGATATTATGAAAATACCTGCTTTAGCATTGGAATGTGTTTTAGCTAATATTCAACCTTGTACAACACATAGCCAGAAGATACATTGGCCTCAGGAAGCTAATAACAAATTTCATGAATTACTTGAAAATAATGAACAAATATTTGGTGAAATATATTCTGTTGTTAATAATGTTATAGCTTTAACATTGATAGCTGTAACTACAGAGAACAAAATTAATATCAACCAAATATTAATAGATCAAAAATTAGCAATGCATAAAGAAGAAAGTTATTTATCACGATTGAACAATGAGTTACGAAAAAAATATGAAAATATGAGTGCAACGCAACTTCTTTATTATGAGAAGATGCAATACGAAGATTATAATTCATGTGATGATTATCCTGATCTTCCTGAAGACTCGAAATGGGTCTCAACAGTACGTTTACGTGGTCCTTTTTCTCCTCTCGAATGTTCTTTACGACATCTTACAATTGCTGGTAGAGGTAAAAAAATTATCATCGAAACGAATTCAGTTAATTCAGTTCTTCTGGATAGTAATTGGAAGGAACAACAAAAACATCTCTTAGTGGCTGGAACTGTAAACCAAAGTGTAAATGGTAGCAATTTAACATTACGTAATACCACTTTAATACCTGCCATTCCTGGTTTAACAGCATTACTTGCTTTAATTTTTACACCACGTATGGAATTACGACGTAATTCTTCTGGTACGTACTATGTTGGAGCATTATGTGGATTAGGATGTGATAGTTCTACCAAAGAGAGCCTTTTCCCAGAACGTGATATGGAAATATATTTTGATGTTGAGATAACATTTGATGATTTACAAGATGTGAGAATATTTTTATATATTATATATTTACCTTATTATATATTACCTTATGAAATTATATTTATTTTCAAATTCTTTTATAAAATTCATGTTTACAGATAAATAGATTGCGACATTGGATGAATATTGGCATGCATATTAACGAAAAAATTGAAGAAAATAATAATTCTGAAGAAATAATTTCTTATCAAAATAAAATAAAAATAATATTATCCAAACTTATGGATAAATGTAGAAAAAAACAAGATCCTGAAATGTTGATGAACTTTTATAAATGGGGAATGTATGATGAATTATTATTTCTACAGCCTAGTAGAATGACCATGGTCAAAAATAATATTTACAGTTTACATTGGGCATTAGAATTAGAAGAGAAAAATGATGAACTCGAAAAAATGACGAATCATATTAAGGAATTACGTAATTTAGCTTCAGAGTAAGTTGATATAAAAATATTTTTTTGTATTTTAATCTCGTTTTATATTACTAAACAAATACTAATATATTTTTCTATGCAGAGATGAACGAAAATTACTGAATACTGAAATTTACTGCGATTTCTGTAAAGTAACTATATACAGTGTTCTACAACTTCGTGTACATTTGTATACACTGGTACATAGAGAAAATGAAAAAAAATGGAATATTAAACTTTGAACATTCATATTTGCCAGAACATTTCTAACAACGTAAATCGAAAGACTTAATATTTTAATTTTTAATACAATTTGAATTAGCGTATAATTTCTCATAATTACTTTTTTATTTTTTATATATTTTTATGATGTTATAAAATAAAAATGAAATATTTTTAGTTATTTATTAGCAAATGGAGAAAATATTATTTTAGTAACACTTGTACATTAGCATGTACATTCGTGTCAGTATTATATGCAATATTATTTGTCCAATATATATTATAATAATATAAAACAATATTATGTAGTATTATAACAAATACAATAGACTGTGATCTATGTTAATTTTTGATATTTTTCTTCAAATAAATAATAATTAAAGATAAAATTGGTATTATATTATTTTATTGTATTTTATTTTTTTTTTTTTTTTCCATTGACTTAGCTACAGACCAAAAGTTTACTGTTTAATACATATTGGTACAGGTATATATGGTAAAATAATCGATAACATTAAAAATTGAATTATATCAAACTCTCTCTTTGTGTACTTGAGAAATAATAATGTACACAATGTATAAGATATAAATATATATCTCTATACAATTTTAACAGTTTACTATAAAGATTTGCTATTACAGAATATTTTTTGTTTGATAGATGAATTCGTATATTATTTTTCACATATTTGTTCTGTAAATACTTCATAATATGTAAGCTAAATTAACTCTTTGCACTCGAGTGACGCTCGGTAAATTTGAAGTGTTAACTCCAGCGACGTTGCTACGGTCTTTTGTAACTTGATCTGTTTATTTAAGATATTTCTCTCAGAAATATTTTCGTGCCAATTTTGACAATTTGCGTACATTTTTAATCAAATCTTAGCTCAGTTTAGTTAGTCTCATCATACCATTCGTTTGAAACAGTCTTGGCAGTAAATATGTCACTTGTTTGACTACGAAAGGTGACACAGGAATGTCGACGGTCAAAAGGATTACACGAGGTGGTGTGGAAATAATGGCCAAGAAATTCAATATTGTATTGAATTATATAAAATATATGGGTGGTATTGATCGGGCGCATCAACGTATTTTCTGCGAAAATCGCTTAAATGGCGGCGTAAGCTTTCCTTTGGGGTACGGAAATTTACTTGATCAATTCCTATATTCTGTATAAACTAGAAAAAACCAAAAAAGGGGAAAACCCTTCAGCCATTTGCAATTTCTAAAAATATTTGACCAATTGAGAGGATCATATCGTCAGTATCGTGAGCGTTTACGTCGCATTCCAATGAATCCGACTAAATGAGGAGCTTCATATAGTACTAAAAGAGCCAAAAAGGGACTACAAAAGTTGCTCTGACCGTAACACGCTTGGAGGTAGGTGGTAAGTAACGTATTACTGCGATACGTGTCCTGATAAACCTAGGATGCATCTTGGGAATTGTTTTACGAAATATCATCCGACAACTAATTACAGAGTGTAATATGTATCAAATTTTGTTGTTTTCGATATAAAAATAAATAAATTGATGAAATTTTATTATTTGTATACGTTTGTTTGTTTATAAATGATTTTAAAATACTTGTAAAATGTTTTCCTAATTTGACCGAAATCGTCTCGAGTTGTTGGTTCGCACAAGCGAAAAAGGCCTCAAGTGCAAAGGGTTAAAATATGTATGTTAATTATGCATTATAGACCATAGATATTTAAATGTTAATTCTATACCTCTCTTTGTAAATAACGTGCACCAGGTTGTGTATATAATAAACGACCAGGTATATTAGCGCCTGATGCATTAACATAAGTTCCAGGAGGTGGGGGAGGATATGGTCCAGGTGGTGGTTGAGGTGCTCGTACTGGATATCCAGAAGTAATACCACCTGTTTTGGCTCCCTTTGAAACAAAATCAAATGTCTTATCAAAATAATGAGATATATCGTAAAGCTTTGTAATATTAATAAACTAGATATTTTTTAATTAAAATGTAATATAATGTTATTCTTACTTGTGGTGGTTGTTGAATTGGCATAGCACCACCGTGTACAGTAACATGACTACCAGGGCGAAGATAAAATTTATCTTCTGCATATGCACCTTTATGTTCTAGGGTATGTAAACTAGTTACATATGCTATAAAAAGTATAATATATTTTTATTAATTTCAAAAATTTCTATATGCTATATTATTTAAATGAAAGATTTCTAAGATAAATTATTTTGATATTAATAAAAAAAAAAATTGAAAAATACCTGTCTGATGTGTAGATAATGTTGCTCTGTTTCCTGATAAATATACTGGTTTTGCAAGTTCAGGTTCTCTGGATTGCTGTGAAGTTGGAGCAGAATAACTATAAACACTTTGTCCAGTAGGTGTAGAATAGAAGTTTGATGCAGAATATTGATTGTTTTCTAAAATAATGAAATTAATAAATACATTATACTTTGTAATTCTAAATGACATAATCAAAATAGATTTCAAAGTTACTGACTATTCCAAAGTACAGCTCTAGAATCATTAGATCTTCTAGCAGCATCCTCAGATTCTATAATGGATAATCAAAATTATTTGCTAATTTGAATGAAATAAATCACACCATTGTGTGACAGTCGTAATTAAAAGAAACTAATCATTACATAATTCTTCTATTAAATGTACTTACTAGGTGGAGGTGGATTATAACTTGAAATAGAAGGAGGTGGTTTATATCCATATCCAGCATGATATGGAGAAGCTGTTGGTGGAGGTGAAGGACTATGTGATCTTTTTAATGGACCCTTTAATGAAAGAATATATGTAATTTAATGTATACAGTATTACAATATTCATGATTAGAAATATTATATATACACTAGGTAGGAGAGTGTGCGTTGGTGCACCAACTGCTACTTTGTTATATAAAGGGCTGCTGCTACGTGGTAATGGTAAAAATAGTGGAGACTGTACTACTTGAGAAACAGTACCAGGATATCCTCCAACTGCTGTTAATACTTCAGAACAGCCCCTGTATATATAAAAACATACTTAAATAAACATAAAGATATAAATCTTTAAAATTGTATAGAAAATGTTAATTTCTATTTGAAGTATTTATTTAATGTAAAGAGAGAAACATAGAAAAGTACAAACCTTGTTTCCTTAATAAGTTGACGCCTTCTATTATCATCTTCATTAAGAACTTTCTTTAATTGTAAAAATAATTGATGCTTTTCATCCTTTAATTGTGCCAATTCATTTTCAAGATTAGATATTTGTTCACGTGTTTCACCTAAAGTCATAACATCTTGCTTTTGCTGACGTTCTCTCTCTTTTCTCTGACGTTCTTCTTCTGCATCAGCTTCTTGTTCTATCAAAATTATGAAATATATTATCTCCTTAACTTATTAATTATACTTTGATTTACATAATACACATACTAATAAAACTAAATTATACCCTGTTTTTTTCGTTGTCGTTCTCTTGTAATATGTGTCTTTAAAGCTTGCCACATCTGTTCACTACGTTGAGGTGGTCCTACTATTACTGCAGGCATCTTTTGTCTGTACTAGTTTACCTTTTATTAACTATTATTATTTAATTATTGTTTTTCTCTATTATTTAACTTGGATATTTAACAATATCCAAGTTAAACTTTATATATACATTAATATTTTTGAAATTATTACAAAACAATATCGAATTAATATTTAATATGACTTTTAATCTAACTTTTTAAAATTAATTTATTTTGATAATTTATCTAATTATATTTAACCTTTATACCAAGACTAATAATTTTATTAGATTAGAATATATGCCAATATTCAAATATATTAATTCACTATTCCAAAACCTAAAATTTACTGTCAGAATTCTTTTAAATAAATAAGAATTGTTTATTTAGTTTAAGATCATATAAAAATTCATTATAATATATTTAAATCAATATATACATATCTTTCTTCATGAAAATTTATTATTGAATAACAAGAACACAATTCTATACTAATACGTATTAATATGTTCGTTTAGCTTATGAAATCATCGTTTTTTCATTTTTCTTTGAAGTCTAACCAATCATACAAATATAGCTTATATATTTGATTTTATCATTTTTTACTGTCTTTACTAGTCGGAAAGTATACAGGTTATAACCACATGATAGCATGTACCGCGTTTACATGGCGGCAATAGAGATACATATATCAACCGATTTGATTTTAAAAGTGATATATCTGTAATAAAGGCAATTTTTTATAAAAAAAGAAAGTAATATTTAATAATAAACTCGTTACTATTTGTTCACGTTTAAGTTCATAAATAATTATGTTAATTAAGTAATATATAAAGAAGAGTTATATTTGTCATTAATATTGACAATAAGTATTTTGAAATGAGATAATCATTTATGTTCTTTCATTTTCATTCATTCTGATCGAATTTGGTGCATTGAATATAGTTGTGAAACTTTAATATAAATTTAAAAGAAAACAATGTCCACTACTGCATCAGCATTCAATGAAAGAGATGATGAAGTAGACGATGATAATGACACAGATGATTATAATCCACAAGCAAAATTGATAAAAACACTGGAAGTATGTTATATTTTTTAACCTATAAGATATGCAAAAAATATAAAAATGTTTTTTTTTTTAAGATATTTTATATTAAACATATAAATGCATTACATATATATATATATATATATATATATATATTATGATCTATTTTTTTTGTTTAGAGAAATGGAATTACAGCAGGTGATATTAAAAAATTAGAAGAAGCTGGTTACCACACTGTAGAAGCAGTAGCATATGCCCCAAAGAAGCATCTTATTTCTATCAAAGGTATTAGCGAAGCTAAGGCAGATAAAATATTGCAAGAAGCATCAAAGTTAGTGGTAATGGGTTTTAAGAGTGCCACAGAGATACATCAAACACGTGCAAACATTGTTTATGTTACTACTGGTTCTACAGAATTGGATCGATTATTAGGTGGAGGAATTGAAACAGGTTCTATCACAGAGATTTTTGGAGAGTTTAGGACAGGAAAATCTCAATTATGTCACACATTAGCAGTAAATTGTCAGTTACCTATAGATATGGGAGGAGCAGAAGGTAAATGCCTTTATATAGATACAGAAGGAACGTTTAGACCAGAAAGATTAATTGCTGTTGCTGAAAGATACAAAATTGCTGGTGATTCTGTTCTTGATAATGTCGCTTGTGCTAGAGCTTATAATACAGATCATCAAACTCAATTAGTAGTACAAGCTAGTGCAATGATGACAGAATCCCGATATGCTATGTTGATTGTAGATAGTGCAACAGCTCTTTATCGTACTGATTATTCTGGTAGAGGTGAATTATCAGCTAGGCAAAATCATTTAGCCAGATTTTTAAGGATGTTGTTACGAATAGCAGATGAACATGGTGTAGCAGTTGTTATAACTAATCAAGTAGTAGCTCAAGTTGATGGTGCAGCTTCTATGTTCGGTGGTGATCAAAAGAAACCTATTGGAGGTAATATCATAGCACACGCGAGTACAACTAGATTGTATTTACGTAAAGGTAGAGGAGAAACAAGAATATGTAAGATCTATGATTCACCTTGTTTACCAGAAAGTGAAGCAATGTTTGCTATAAATGCAGATGGTATAGGAGATGTGAAAGAATAATATATTTCATGCCAATATTATATTTTAAATAATGTAACAATATTAATTGACAAGTTTGTTAAATTCAGCTTTTCTTAAGATAAATTATATACTATTTTTCATAAAAATATCTTGTTCTTTTAATATAAGTAAATTAGTATTTTGAATAAGATTTGAATAAGTATTATATAAATGATAAACAGGAAGTGTTCACTATCCATAGAATAAATAACTTAAGATAGTAATGCATACTTTTTATACAAATTTGTAAGATTTATTATAAAAAGCTTCTATATCTATAACAAATAAAATTGTTTATTGATTAACCTGTTAAACGGAGATTTATAATCGGCATAAATGCGTAAAATTTATTTTAATTAAGAATAAAATGGTACACAAATGTAAATAGTGAGCTTTTGGATAAATTAAATAATCATAAAAAAAAAAAGAATAGAAAGGTAAAATGCTTTTGTGATATGAGTGCGACATAAATGATTTATTTTTTTTTTTTTGATCATAAGAAAAGTTACATTTTTTTAAGTCAACTCGTTCTCCTTGAAAGATTAACAATTTTATTTTTTAATTAATTTATATTCAAATATATAATAGAAATACATAAGATGCATAATAACAATTGTTCTTCTCCTTTTACATCTCTCATTTTTGAATTATATGCAATATGATAAAGTTAACAATGCTTACAATAGATAAAAAAAAAATCTCGAAATATTTCCCTATAGAAATGGAAATATGCGCGCGCAGTGTAGTTAACAGTCATCATTGTCACTTATAGTTAACTAGTATCTCTTTGTTTTATTGTGATAAAAGTATTAATTTGGAAATTCATCAAATTTAACAAATAATACATATTATTACATATATATGCATATAAAGAAAATATAAAAAAGAGAATCTAAAAGACATAACCAGTAGAATACTGAGTGAGATACATTTTTTCTACAAGAGATTAAATCTTATATCGCATTACTTTATATTAGTTGTTCGACCTTCACCGGCTTGGTTTCGGAAAATGTTCAGATTATACAATTTAAATCTGTTGATACATTTAGATTTTCGAAAATTAAATATTACGCGAGTATATTTTCCGACAAATATTTTTAAATTACAAACAATTAAATCGAAAATAAGCCGGTAGGTTAAACTTTCGAAGAAATTTAAATCAAAGAATTAAACTTCTTTGAATTAAATTTCTTTCGATTCATTCCTTGCGATGACATGTTCATGAATGAGTGTTTATCGATATTTAAAAGTATTTTTTTTTTATTACAGCCGATATTACTCTTGTAACACAATGAGTGACGATATATCTTTGTATACTTTACCAAATAATCAGCCTGTAGTTTCGTTAGAATGTGAAACTGCTTTTAAGTCATTAACTTTAAAGGAAAAATTGTACGCACACTATTTAAGCCAGGCTGCATGGAATGGTGGTCTTATCGTACAATTACAAACTTCACAAGAATCTCCATTAATTTTTGCTCTTTTACATAAAATTTTTCTTTCCGAGTCTATAAGCGATTTAAAAAAAACTGTACTAGAGGCAGGCATTTCTGAAAATGAATTTACTGTAAGTATATTACATCATTATTATTTTTACAGTTTATTTATATTTTTATATTTATTTTTAGGCTTTCTTGGTCTATGTATGTGGAATATTATCAAATAGTGGTAATTATAAGTCTTTTGGTGACAGTAAAATAATACCAAATTTACCTAAAAATAAATTTGAAATAATTGTAAAAGCTTCAAAAGCTTTTAAAGAAAATTCATTAGAAATACAAAGTCTTTGGGACAATATTCACGATGTGATGTATTCTTTAGAAAATAGGTTAAAGACATTAGGATTGAGTGACAAAGGTGTAACCACTTATTTCTCTGCTAATTGTACACATGAAGATGCAGAATTAGTTAATAGATTTATGCAATCTAAAGGATTGGAGTCCTATAATGCAAGATGTTTTAAAAGTGTAATATCATCCAATGATTCTGAAAATAATAAAAATACAAATCTATATGAGATAAGATTAGCCTCTGAATTGGAAGAAGATGATCCAAAGATAACTTTAGCACAGGAAATCTTTGAGGGAGTTATATTCAATATTACAAGAGGAGATTATAATACAATTTTAAAATTAGTTAATGAAAACCTTGAAAAAGCTAAGGAGTATGCAGCAAATGAAACAGAACAAAAAATGCTGGAGAAATACATAGATCATTTTAAAACAGGTTCATTACAAGATCATAAAAATGGTTCTCGTTACTGGATCAAAGACAAAAGTCCAGCCGTTGAAACGTATATTGGTTTTATAGAAACATATAGAGATCCAGCAGGACAAAGAGCAGAATTTGAAGGCTTTGTAGCTATGGTTAATAGAGAAATGTCTCAAAAGTTTACTAACTTAGTCAATAAAGCAGAAGAGCTTCTTCCTAAGCTTCCTTGGAGTAGAGATTTTGAAAAAGATGAATTCCTAAGACCTGATTTTACTTCATTAGATGTTTTAACATTCTCAAGTTCAGGTATTCCAGCAGGAATAAATATCCCAAATTATGATGAGATTAGGCAGTCTGAAGGATTTAAGAATGTTTCCTTAGGAAATGTTATACCAGCTAATATGAAACAAGATGTATTACCATTTTTATCAGATGAAGATATAGCCTTAATGAACAAGTACAGAATTGCTAGTTTTGAAGTACAAGTTGGGTTACATGAACTTCTTGGTCATGGCAGTGGTAAACTATTAAAGGAGCTTGGACCAAATATTTTCAATTTTGATACTAAAACAGTAAAAAATCCTTTAACAGGACAATTAGTAGATAAGTACTTCACAATTGGGGAAACATATGATTCTAAATTTGGTGCATTAGGATCGTCATATGAAGAATGTCGAGCAGAAGCAGTTGGACTTTATTTGAGTTTAGAAAAAGATGTTATACGTATTTTTGGTTATACAGATGAAATTATTGATGATATAATTTATGTTAACTGGTTGTCATTGCTATGGAATGGCTGTGCTAAAGCTTTAGAAATGTATGAACCTTCTACTAAACAGTGGTTACAAGCACACTCTCAAGCAAGATATGTTTTACTTAGAGTTTGTCTTGAAGCAGAGGAAAATTTTATTACTATTACTGAAACTGAGCCAGGAAAAAATTTAAAAATGTCTTTAGATAAATCTAAAATTGGAACTGTTGGAAGAAAGGTAATTGGAGAGTTTTTAAAGAAACTTCAAATTTATAAAAGTACAGCTGATATAGAAGCTGCAAAAACAATGTATGAAAAATATAGTGAAGTACCTGATTCTGGCCCATATCCATGGGCACGTTGGAGGGAAATAGTTTTGGCCAATAAACAACCCAGAAAAATATTTGTTCAACCAAATACATTCATCTTAAATGGTTTGTATTTTTATATATTACTTTTATATTTCTAATGTTATTTAAAAAAAATGAGTTGCTAAAATTTGCTTACTAATATGAGTGATAAAATTATTTTAGAAAATGATACAATTAATGTGATGTTAAAGAACTATGAACCATCTTTCTCTGGATTGATTCAATCTTGGATAGAAAGATTTCCTACTGCCGATGTTTCAGAATTACTTATCCAACTCTGGGAAAAGGATAAGAATTACTTTACATCAGAAAATACTAATTAGTGAAAAAATTAAACAAAGCTATAAGAATATATATCATAATTGCTTTTATATTTACTTTTTTAATACAAAAGTACGCATATAATGTTACTTAAGAATTATAAAATCGTATATTTATAACAATATTTCATATGTTTTATTAAGAAAATATTTTATAAGTGCAAATAAATATATGATTCCGTTAAAAATATACACAAATGAAATCTTAGAGTAAGTAATCATCATTTAGTCACCCAGTCATCGTATGCGCTAATATTTCAATATGAATGCTATCTTATGAATTGTAACCTTATTCTAAATATTTCTATACGTTCTCCAAAGTTAAAATTCATTAACCCATAGTGTTTGATATCAACTTTATAAAAATATTATTAATCTAAAAATAGTTTTAATTCACAATGTTTTAGATTAAAATTGTCCAAACAGATTTATCGACTATGAATATATATGACACGTGAACAGCATACTTAATGTCCATTTTAGACACTCTTGAAGAATGTAATTGGACTATCAATACGCTTTCATATTAACGAAGTATAACGCACTCTAGAGAACGGAGAAGAAACTATTTTTTATTCAAAATATCTCTACCTTTCCTATACAAGGTGATTTATGGATAAAGTATATATACGTATATGGACTCGCGTACGCGGCAAAATGTACAATTTTATATATTGTTTTGCGGTGTCGGAATATTGAAACGTTGGTTTTAATAGGAACGATTAGGCGCTATCAATAAAATGGATAAAATAGAAAATTTACAAAAATATTTTCAAGAATTTGGATGTATCGTTGAAGACAATGGCGTTCTTGACAAATGTAAGTAATTATTATAAATGATTTTTAAATATTTCATATTTTAAAAATATTTAAAAATTTTATATTTATTACATTTTGAGCATTTGAAATAAAATTGAATGTATGATTATTACGGCTCAATGCAATTAGGTTATAATAATATTATCAATACAGCGATCTATTATATCGTATAATTTTTTCAGTATCTAACCTAGCTTCTGAGATACGTATTTTCTATTAGAGTGATAAGCAATACAATATTTTCTAATTATATCTTCACGTATAAACATTTCCTCGATTATCTACAAATATTTTAACTGATAATGATTATATTCTTTATTTTTGCTTTTATATCATTATTTCTTATGTATTTAGTGCAATATATATACATTAAAATGTGTTTTAACAAGTTCAGGCAAGATTATATTATTTTCTCTCTAAATATATTTTCAATTAAGAACCAAATATATAATGACATTAAAATATAAGTTAAATTAATATAATAGCTAAGAATGTTTGAATCTAATAAGAAAAAAAATGTTTTTAGGCATAGAACTTTGTAATTTATACAATGTGGATGAAGAAAAACTTGTGGAGATGTGGTTAGGATATAGTACTTCTACATTTAATGAAGTCGATATTACTTTGGATCGATTAATAAAATTGGAGCATGACTTATTAAAAAAAGAAGATAAGAGTAATAACGTAAACAGAAATGGAGAGCTTTTAAATTCAAAGAATGTTACTACAGATTCGTTGAAACAAATAATGTATCCTTTAAATTTACAAAAAGTTCTTTCTTTTTCTGATGATTTTATAATAATTTTATATTTACAAGTCCTTACATAAGTAAAGTAGTGAGAGCGATAACATTCTTGAAATGTATGGTTGCGATGGAGTCAAAACACCAACAACAACAACAATGGTAAGTTTATAAAATCTAATATTACTCTAATTTAGTAATTGAACAAAATACATATAATAATAAGAAAGAGTGTAGCATATTCTTATTTTACATATCGAATATATTTTTTTTATAAAGATTACATATTAATATTATATCCCATGTAACACAATTTAAGCAGTTTTATCTTGTATATAAACTTATTTTCTAGAACGTAAATAATGTTAACGTTAAATTTATTTTTATTACGATATCTCAAATAAATAAGAATATAGGCTTTCACATTATTCACATTATTCGTAGGAGTTATAGAAGTTTGTTATAGAATTTTTTACATTTTCACATTTATTTTATTTTAATTTTATTATCGAATTTACCAAAGCTTTTAGAAAATTGTTATACGATAGAATTTATATTTTAAAGTCTGCATTTAAACATTCCCATTTTCAAATTTTCATTGTCGGTCAACTTCGTGATGTTATGATGCTCGAAAACTGCACATTCTCTTTACTCCCTCTCTTTAACCTGCAATAGTCCCGCCCCCTCCGTAACGGCCTTCCGGCTCTGTTGCCAGATTTATAAATCTATAGATTTCGAAATATACGTATATTGTATGGATTTAAGATATATTCGATTTATGATTTCTTTTTACACGCCATTAGTTGTTCTTTAGATCAAATGTAATATTTTTACTATTCTCGTTGAGATATTTCAATATTGTTTTGCATTTCGTATTGCAAATTTAAATTTAAAGAAGCGGAATGGCAACGTTGCAACGAATCTTTGCGAGTACCACGTGAATCGCAAGGAAGATCTGAAAAACCGAATCGATGAACGTTGCCATTGCTGTTCGCATCTTTCCTTTTACTTTGTTTTGATAAAACGCGTTTATCTTTATAATTATTGTATCTCATTTAATTTAATATTTGTTCCCTAGTTCCAAAAGCCATTTCTAACCAGCTAATCTAACTATTATTAATACAGTTGCATATTTTTGATCGAAATAGTTATTGGTCATTACTTAATCTTATTGGTCAAATACGTAATTACGAATGCAATCTCAGAATCAGTATCGTAGTTATAATTGGTTCCATTATACGTATTTATCGTTATTTTTGACGAAATTATTAATTTTGTTTCATGCGATATAGGAACAAATGGATAGAGATATTAAACAACAAAAATACCAACGATCTATTCTTTTTATCGTTGTTTATAAGTCTTTTTTGTATTAGTTAGTAAAATAAAGAAAAAAATTTTATTGAAGTTCCGATGAATCGTTGCATCGAATCTGATATCTTGGCACAATAATGATTTACGTCGCTGTGGCAACACTGTCTCACATTCTTTGCGGTCGGTCCGTAGTAGCAATGACGTAAGGACTCTACCTGTGGACCCAATTCTTCGCGGAAGGCCCTATTATGACTCCCCTCTCTTTTTCTCGAGTGTCTGTCCATAGATCGTCATTCAAGCAGGAATGCCCTTTCGATTTTGATTCAAGCGTTATCGAATGATTTTGAAAGAAATTTTAATGTTTAAGGCAGTGTGTAGCGATGGTTATGGCTTAATGACTTTTTAAACGAACAAACATGTTTTAAGTTTTAACTTTGTTCATTTTTTGTTTTTGTTTTGTTTTTTCCATTTATTATAATATTAATTCCATTTATAAAATGTTTTATCTATGTAGCAACATTTCGACAACTATGCCGGAAAGAAGACAAAATTTGCTCTATTTTAATAGAAAATAACAAAAGTCGATGGTATAGAAATAGTTGAATATTATTAGATGAATAAATGGGGCAATTTGATCGCTTAGTACAGCCCTGGCCACTGCCACTGTCCCTGGCACTGGTTCCACGCTCGTCCATAAGGCTATTCTTCAGTCAAGTTGATGGTCGGTTCTCGTGTGATCATTTAACGAGTCAGTCGTTTCCTTCGTACGTACATCTTCATTTAACGTAGACTTTTTCAAAATCTTTATTTCGTACGATCTTAAGTATAAATTCGGTTTCCAGTATTGGAAACCGAAAGTGAATTTTAATATTCACAATTGTAAACGAACTTTTTGTAGATTGCTCGTGAAAATGCACGGTCGTGATTAAACGGTAAATAATTGTAAGTTGAATCGTGAAAATCGGCAAAAATCCACAAAGATCCCTTTTTATTCTATGTCCCTTTTTTATTTTATTCTTCCGCTTTTCGTAAGAGAAGAAATATCTTCTTGGTGCAGGTGTTTTCTCAATTCGTAATGAAGCATTGCGAGGTGAGGTGAGACGAAGCGTTGTCGTTGCAGGATCTCACCGAGCACCGTAATTCCCGCCATAAAAATCGTCCAGGTAGATCGCCCCGCCATTATTTCTCTCCCTCCGGTTCGCTCTCGCTCGAACGCTCTCCCACAAAGGACACTAGACAGGCGGAAGGGTAGGAGAGATGGAGAGCGGTCGGTTATGTTCTTCTCCAACGAGTGAGAGAAGGGAGGACATGTATGTATGTATGTGCGCGTGAAAAAGAAAGAGAGAATGACGAGCTGGCAAGGGGAAGAAGGAGAAGTGTGTGAGAGAGAGAGAGAAGGAGAATCTCTCCCTCCAATGGCAACTGCCGAACAGATTTCTTTCAAAGGGCACGATTTCAGTTTTCAAGGACCCAGCCAGGCTCTGGCATCGTCGATGCGCCGATACCGGTCATGTATTCGATTTGAGCTTGCCAGAGCATCTTTTTTTTGTTATTTCATACTCGAAAATGTCTTTTCGTATCGGGATGTGCGCGTTCGTGTCGTGGCAATTGTTTTGATTTTCTTTGTGGTTCCTCTGTTATTTGTTTCTCCTTTCCAAGTGTTTTATCCTTAAAATATCATTTGCGAGAGAAAGAAAGAGAGAGAGAGAGAGAGAGAGAGAGAGAGAAAGTGAGAGAGAGCGCGAGAGTCGTGAATGGTCTCTCCCCTTCCTCTCTCAATAGTATTCTTCTCCATTTGATATTTCGACTTGTCCAAAAAAAAAAAAGAAAAAAAAAACCATTATTGTTACAATCATCCAAAATTCTTCGATGAATTATTTAAATTATTTTCATCGTCTCCGAAACGAATAATAGAGAGTTGCCTTTCGAAAGCGGCGTCCTACGTCGCTCCGTTCGCTCGCGCGTCGGCCATAATGGAGCGCCGCTGTAGTCGTGAGTGAGTTTACGCGCAGGATAGACGACGACGACCTGTTGCTTTCGTTTCCCTGATTTCGCGTGTGTATTCTATGCGCGGGAATCCATAGTGATCATTTTTACATGTGTTCGTTCCATTCTTATCATCTAAGGATGATGGAAAATCATGGCGCGTCAAGGAAGAAAGAGAGAGAAAGAGAGAAAGGAAGAGAGAAAGAGAGAGAGAGAGAGAGAGATCGAGTCGGTAGATTTCTCTTCAACGGCCTGAGATTCCGTTTGGTTCATCTCCCCTCTCCAATTCGTAATCTCTAGACCTTTCGTCGAACGAGAGGAGCGTTTCCGGTTGGATAGCGCTGTCTTCATCGTCACTCGCTAGATTTTCTCTCTCTCTCTCTCTCTCTCTCTCTGTTCACGTCCTTCTCTCGCCATTGGAATTCACGCGAATCGTAGCATCGTCTTTTGCCCACGGGAACAAATTATTTCGCTCGAAACGAGGATCGCGTGACGCCTCACGTTATACCGACTCGTTTCCATGATGCGTCTTCTCCATCTCTCTCTTTCTCTCTCTCTCTCTCTCTCTCTCTCTCTCTCATTCTATTTGTCTCTCCTTAACCGTCTCTTTCTGATTCCCCTCCTCCTCGATCGAATAGTACTGGCATTTCTTCCGATTATATGTTTCCTATCGCGCGTCGTTGTCGTCGTATTGGTGTCGTTCATATTCTTACTGATTTTCTACGAAAAGCAAAGTCTCATTCATTTTAGTCATTGTTGCTCGCGAAACTCGTTACTCCTTGTGATATATATATATATATATATTTCCCAATTTACATTTTTGCGTTCAAGATCATGTGAATCGTTACGAATCAAAGATGCATATATATATATATATATATATATATATATATATATATATATATATAGGAGCTGATTGCGCTTATTCTCTTTCTTTTCTTTTACAAATGACGACGAAGGAATGAAGTGGTAGGAGTGAAAGTAAAACGAGTCTTCGTCGATATATATCGGACAACATGTGGCCCGGGAACGAATGAGCGCGTTCGATAAATCGTGTTATAACTTGCGTACACGATGTCGAGGTGTATCTAATATTCGTGGATAACCTTGCATTCTCGGTTCGCGTGCCGGCGATAGTAGTAGGGACGCGCACCGCCTTTCTCTCTCTTTCTCTCTCTCTCTCTCTCTCTCTCTCTCTCTCTCTCTCTCTCTCTCTCTCTCTCTCTCTCTCCCTCCCTCCCTTCCCCCTCTTTCTCGCGTGCACGCATGCCGCATGTTCTGCTGTGTGCGTACGTGCAAAGGCGAGTGCGTCGACCGTACAGTGAATATGAGAGCGGCGTCGTCATCAGCTCTCTTCTCACCAGCTATGCAACCTGTTGCAGACACGTTCGAACGACTTTCGTCCTCGAAACTTCTCAAAATGATCCTTACAAGAATGAATATTCTTTCGAGCCGCGTCCCTTTACTTCGCGTTCATACATTAATTATTCTCCTTTTACAGGAATGTAACTTACTTTCGATAATGTTCGGAGTTAATGTATTTCACGTTTGTTAATATACACGATTCTCTCTTTTTCTCTCTCTTGATTTATCTATCTATCTATCTATCGTGTTTTTATATTCATTCAAACCATTTGAAAAATCTTCATCGAAAGATGCTGCGCACTTTCGTTTCTTCCTCTGTTGTCGCGTCCCGCAACAAAAACGTTCGGTTATCAATAAAATTCGATATTAATTCGATCAAATCTGAAATATGCTCGTTTATTGAGCGTCGAGATATTTAATTTGGAGAAAAAGATTAAAAAAAGAGAGAAAGAAAGAAAGAAAGAAAGAAAGAAAGAAAGAAAGAAAGAAAGAAAGAAAGAAAGAAAGAAAGAGTAAATATCTGGATACAGGGAGAATTGACTTTCGTCTGGTTCTATTTATACGTATTATATATTAAAACATATTCTATGATCTCTTCTTATTTACTTTCGTATTCGTCATATTTCTTATTTACAAAGACAAACAACAAACATATTTCGATCATTTAAATAGCCATGAATTTTACAAATCGAGGAAGCGACGACAATGTAGTATGTATGTATGTATGTATATGTCACAACAATGTCACGTCCTTCTAATGTCTTTCTTTCAAGTCCTTCGAAATAATTTATTTTCGGACGATAAATATTCCTTAGTATGCTCTTTGGCATTTTTATTCTGATAATCTATATCATTGTCAGTCATTTGTCTGTCGAATGCTTCGCGATCTAATTTATATCTTTAGATTTATCTCAATGTTTTATTTTGAAACTAATCGTTGATTATGAAAGCGTTGCAATGTATGATATCAACACGTTATACTAGGTGATATTATGAAACGATATATCAAATAATAAAATGCAAAAGATTAATGTTAACTCGTTGGAAAATTTCAAATAACAATTTTATCCCGGAATCTGTTTATTTTCGTGTTTTATTTTTTACGAGGTTATTGATCAACAATTTTTTTTTCTTTTTTTTTTCGGATAGCAAAAACAACAAAAGAATAAAAAGGAATAGAAGGAGGTACAGGAGGAAGTAGGTAGGTAGGTAGGTAGGTAGGTTGGTAGATGGGTAGGTTGGTAGATAGGTAGATAGGTGTAGTAGTCGTCAAGGTCACAAGGAAACGCGGGACGTTGTCTTATGGTCATTCTTTCTGTCAAGAACGATTCCTCGGTGAGTCGTACGCATCTACCAATTAAGTGCAATTGACCGACAACTGTCTGCCCACTCCCATGTATATCCACTCTCTCTCTCTCTCTCTCTCACTCTCTCTCTCTTTCTCTTTCTCTTTCTCTCTCTCTCCTTCTCTTTCGTTTTTTAAACATCCTTTTCTCGAGCACGTACGCCTTCCTCCTTTCGATTTTTCTTTTTTTTTCTCGTGTCAAGGACATAGGTTCGTTGCAAAAAAATCGATATTTATATAGTTTGTATTTGTTTCATTGTGTGTGTATATACCGGCATGTATTCTGTATCGTGAAATGCGAGTAACTGGTAAAAGTTCAACGTCATTTCTCACGCTCCTCTTTTTCTCTCTCTTTCTCTCTCTCTCTCTCTGTCCTTCTCTTTTTCTCCCTCTAGACTCTCTCTCTCTCTCTTTCTCTCTATCCGTCGATCTTATGACCGTGGGACGAGGGGGATGAAAGGCGATGGGAGGGCAAGTGGTTGGTGAAGCGACGAGAGAAAGATGAAGGTAGGGGGGATAGGAGGTACGCGAGTGGTCGAATGCGCAAAGGGAATCGTACTTACATATGCGAAGATCGGCTGGTCGTTTGCAATTTCGTGATCTGAAATCGTAGCCGTGTGAAATCTCTCTTTTATTATTTTCTTTCTCTTTTTTCTTATTTTTTTATTTTTTCTTTTTTTTTTTTTTTAATATCTTTTTCTTGGTCGTCGGCTTCGATTCATAAAGGCTTTGGTTTGCCGCATCCTCGAAATTGTTTCATTTCATGTTTCCCATCTCATTCTTCTTTTTTATCTATATAGATTTCGCCGGACGCGAAATTTCGAAAAACAAATTAAATGGATGCAAGATCCATTCAATCAAATATCGTTCAGAAATCCCTCAAAGTTATTGTACTTATTCGACCACAACGACGACGATGAAGACGATAACGACGACGACGATGATTTTAAAAAATGGAAGTATTATTTTATACTGATTAGTAGCCGAAGGTAGCCGATCGTTACCGAATCATAGGGAATCGCGTTCAATGCAAAGTCATGGGAGAAGAAATACTTTGAAATTGATTGAAATAATACGCAATAAAACAAGTACTAAAAGTCTTTAGGTTAACGGCAGTTTAACCTCGCTTCGTTCCCGTTGGCTCGAGAAATAGCCCACCCTTTTCTTCGATTGTCGTCTTTGCCGTTCATCGTTGTTCATCGTCGTTCATATCGTCGTTATTAGAGTTGTAATGGTTATGCGTCGAATATATCCTCTCCCCCTCTCCATTTTCGTGCTCTCTATGCTGTTGATTGTTACCGCCGATCGTGAGTGCAACGAACGATCGCGAAATAATTCCCGAGTTTAAATCGGAGATATGCGCGCTGTAGATCCGAATGCTAAAATGGATTAAAGCAAGGAAGAAGGTGGTGGTGTACCAAGCGGAGGAAAGAAGACATCGATTTTCTGGATGTGCAGAATGAGTGATGGTCTAGTGCACAGTCGATAAAGTTGTGACTAGATCCACACTCATTAAGCACGTTCGGTATTAACATCGCAGTTTCATCGACGGTTCTGCGAGATAACAATGGTTCTCGATATTCGTTAAAAATGATCAATATCCATTTACTTACAATATCATAAGCTTTATCACGAATCTTCGTAATTATGATCTTCTTTTTTATTATGATTTTCCTATTTTCTTATTTTCCTTCTTTCTCGCTTATGTAATTTTTATTTGATAAAACTTGATCTCCCTAAAGATAAGTAAGCGAATCTACATAGGGGGATGTATTATATAGTAATTTAAATAACACTTATCATAATAGATTTTGATCTAAGCTAAAATCGAATTTATTCAAAGGAAAATGTCGACATATCGAGAACCACTGTGTTTCAAGGTTTAACGCGTTTCAAATGGCCAGAACAAAAAGGCGATTCCATAGACGAGTATGAATGTGGTGCACGTTTGCATTATTTTCTCGTGACTAGATACATACTCGTCTACGGCAGACTGTTTTGGATATTAAAAAAGCGAGATTGGTAGCTCTCAAGAAAATAACATTATTATTATCATCAATCGTAATAAATACATATTATTATTTGATCGTTACTATTAATTTTATTTTCTTCATATTTATTCTGCCTAATCGCCTGATAATTTTTTTTTTTTTATCTTTTTCTCTTTTCATTTAAAGGGCAAAAGGCTACGAAGTCCAGAGTTATTGTCGGAAAATCAAGATGGTAAAGTACGTGCCGCGGATGCGCACTTTTCACCCGTCAGTTACGTAACGAAAGCGTAAGTTTTTTTCAAATTAAAATTAACAATTTTATTCGTTATTCTTAAAATAGTGTATAATATTAAAATGTGTATTTCAGGGATACTCCGTTCAGATATCCCGTTAACGTCGACACGGGAAAGGTTTTATTGTTTTTTGGAAAAGAAATTTCATCGTGGAACAGAGAGTTCGATTACGATGTGGAAATTATGCAATTAGGCGAAGGCGTCCCGGCAAACATAATGTACATGTTCGAATTACTTCACAGTCAAGGATCAATGCTCAGGACCGTTTGTTGTGACGTAGGAGAACGTTTGTGTAATATTTGGGCGAAATTAGAGAACGTCGATATACATTACACGAAAGATGTAATGTTTCAAAGTTTAACAAATTTTCGAACGTGGGGCCGAATTCTTTGCGATGCTAATACCAAATCCGATATCACGAGTTACATGCTAGAGGGTTGCAAGTGGTCGTATCACGATAATAAAACATCTGTCGTATCTTTGAACTTAAGCGGTGTAAAGCAGTATTCCTTATATCCGGGTCAAATCGTGGCAGTCGAAGGAACAAATCCAACGAGAAATGTTTTAAATGCGAAACGATTTTTTACTAAAGGCTATGCTAGTAAACCCGAACCACCTAGACTTACAAAAAGTTTAAATATTATGATCGCGGTTGGTCCGTTCACACCGTCGGATAATTTGTGTTATCAACCTTTGTTCGATATTATGGAGCGCGTAGCGAAGGAAGAACCTCACTTATTAATACTCGTTGGACCGTTCGTTGAGTATAGTCATCCAGAAGTTAAGAGTACTTCGATCAAAGAAACATTTCAAGAACATTTTGAGAGATTGCTTGTAAAAGTTATGCAATATGTTTTAGGGTACAGTATTTTTTTCCTCTCTCGTAATCCCTTTTATTATACATTTGGATTTTATTAACGCTTCAGATAACGTTTATGCGATATTTCTAAAATGATACTTTTCATTGTTGTAGAAAACTTGTTAAAGTTATTATGGTACCATCGTATAGAGATGTTCATCATAGTCCTGTTTTTCCAACCCCCGAATTTCTCATTAATAAGGACAAAATACCGTTAAATGGTGAAAATCTTTATATGATGCCAGATCCTTGCATGTTGGATATAGAAGGTTTGATAATCGGTATAACATCGGTCGATAGTATTAAACATATAGCAAAAGAAGAAATTTCGTAAGTATTTTTAGACTTTTTTTTTTATATACGATATAAAAATACGTGAATATCGTATTATTTTTAATGTATCTTTTTGTTTTGTTTCGTTTTTTTTTTTCTTTTTTTAGAAACCTGCCAACAACGGATAGACTTATTCGCATAGCCGATCACATATTGTCTCAATGTTGCTTTTATCCGTCCTATCCTCCTGCTATAAACCTCGATACGAAATTGTGGAAAAAATACGCTTTCTTCGATCTACAACCGCATATATTGATTTTGCCATCGGATATGCGTTATTTTTGTGGCGTAATCAATGATTGTCTCGTTATAAACCCTGAACGATCGATCAAGTATACGTACGCAAGGTTGTGTATTAGACCAAACGAACAATGGAATCCTCATAATGTATCTTGTGAGATAGGAAAAATTTGAGAACATTATTCGTAGTATCTGTTTGATTATCATATCACGTTATGTGTTTATTTAAGGAAATAATTTACATTTTTTTCTTTTTTTCTTTTTTTTTTTGTACAGTTATTTTTTTCCAATTAAAAAAAGAAAAGATCACTTTCACTTTTTAAACAAATATCATTCAAATACTTTTATATATTACCTATGATTCAAGCATCACCTTCAAAAGTTGTACTTCTTTTATAATATGCAAAATAAGTATCTTCAATTTACATAGAAGTAACTTCTTATCAATTGGTAATGTATCTTATGAATAAAAATCCATTATGAAACTTAAATAAGAACTGTGTTACGAGCAGGTTTAATTTCATTATTACGATTTTTAAATAGATAAGTATATAAGACTTATAAAAATCTATACACTTTTTATTGCGTTCCTTACGATATGTATACTTTACAAATATTTAAGTCAATTGAAACAGATGTGTGCTATATATGTTTTGAGAATTGAACCTTTGGACAAAATTATTTCGCTTACATGATCTGTTTTTGATGTTGTTAAAATATTTGTTCATATAGTTTTTCTATTTGAAAATTATTAATTTTATCGAAAATAAACATTGTTGCATTTATTCGTCCTATTTAATTTGTACATTTTGAATAGAGTAAAAAGAAAAAATAGACGTTTGATCGCTAATATAGATGTAGAAAGTGATTTTTTTTTTTTTTTTGAATTTTATTTAAAACTATATTTTGATCCTATTTAAACTCCCATAAATTTTATAAACTTTTCAATATACAAAGTCGATAATATAATTAACTTAAAAGACTTTTCTGTTTTTTTCAAAAGATCGAGCAACTATCTTCGGATTGGTGATTCAAACATTTACCGACAGAGGTTAGCACCAGCTATATTCCGAGTTGCCAAGTTTACAATGACGTCGCGCACACGTGACGGCGCCACATGCGCAACGAATAGAAGTCATCGGGGTTTTCTGCTTCTACTGAGCCGTGGAATCGGCCATTACTCTAATATTTCTCCCGCGAACAAATACCTTCAATCAACGATGAAGAAACAAAAGAGTCTGCAAAAATTAGGGTGAGTGCTCGTGCTTATTTTAACGTACGTTCGCCCTTTAATCTCGTCATCGACGAGAGACACCAAACAAAGAGAAAGTCCATTGGAATTAGCGACCTGCCAAATTTCATGGACGCCATCTTTCTTACGAATTCGTATACATTCCAGTGTATACATTAACAATTTTCACCGCATTGTTATTTCACGGCTCGAATATCACGACTCCAACTTTAATTTCTCATTTCGAAGCGAACGACTGTATTTATTTTGGATAATACATCATTTTTTTCATTATTAAGCGATCAATGCTCGCGGCCTTGAAATTTGCCGCACTGCTTTCACAATCCATGTCACGCGTTATTCTTTACTTTTCCTTTCTTTTTTTCCGTAGTTTTTTTTTTTTATTTTGTTTCTTCTTGTTTTCCTTTTTTCTTTCTTTCTTTCTTTCCTTTGTTTTTTCTTTTTTGTAGTCGAGCAAAAAAGTGTGCGTTGTAAGACGAAAAACATATAGTCGAATGAATTCTACTGGCGTTCGATTTTCTATCTCTAGATTATAACGCTCATTTAATGCTTGAGAAGATAGGAGCAAAAAAAAAAAAAGAAAAAATTACGTCTCGAATCTTTTCCTGTTTCGTGGAATGATTAAAGATGTTGTGTTTTTTGCACGACGGAATTGCATGAGATGATCTTGGCAAAAGTGAAAGTACTGTGCGAGCTCGTGACCGAGATTTGGGTATCTTAAATTCGTTCATTTAAGATCCGTTTAATGGGATACTTCATAAAAACGTGTACGAAAATGAACTATACAATGTTTCGATCTCTTAAAGGAATACTACGGGATAAATTTGCGTTCGTTTTGTAACATAATACGTAACTGACAACGTAATCCGTGACATTAATCTTCCAGTTAACGCATGGCTACTTCTCGAAGAGCACGTGACTCTCCGTGAATCGTTTGACAGTCCTCAACTGCACTCGCTGCAATCTGTATATACATATACATATGCACACACATATATATATATATATATATATATATATGTATGTATCGGTATGATTATTTGCTTTTTAACATTTCTTATTTTCCTCATTTCGATAAATTGTGAAAGTATCAACGGATGAGGGTATAAATTCCGATATTATCGACGTTAATTTTCAAACTCCATTTTAAAATCAATAGAATTAAAATAAAAATGTTATACAGTCACAGATTGTATTTCATCGAAGGTAATACGAATCCGCGATTAGGTAAATAAATATAATAATTAATTATAGTAGGTATCTCTTCTCTTAAATCTTAATTTCTTATGGATACGTTCTCTCATTCACAAAAAGTTTATTCCCCTTATTTATCTTTACTTCAACATATCTTCCATTATCATTCTCACAATAATATATGTATATTTATTCATTATATATAATTGATTTCTTTTCAGACAATTGCATTTATATCGCTTAACATATTTATATTATGTTTAATGAATATTTTTTTACGTCGTAAAAAAATTTTTTTGTATAAAACATTGAAAATAATAATTTTCAATGAATTGAATAATATTTCGAATTTCTATAATTTGAGGATCGTCGTATGAGTCAGATAAATATATACATATATACAAAGTGAATGAATAAATCACTTGAGGATCATTTATCTATTGATTTATTATAGAGAAAATGTTTCTCCGTTATTTTATTTCTAAAATTCGTTACAAAAAAAAAGGAAAAAAAGAAAAAAGAAAAAATAAAAAAGAAAAGAAAACCCCGAGAGAGGAAAAAAAAGAATATGAGAAAAAGGTTAATTCGTTTGGTGATATTGAATTACCTTGTATAAAATATTAATGGATATTTTCCGAACGTCTAATGCATTATATACGTTTATGTTTGTCGATAATGATAGTTATTCGAACGAAATTACGTTTGCTTCCTTTGTCAAAATTAAAGAGAATATGTTTGGGGGAGGAGGATAAAATGGGAAAAAAATAATAGAGACAAGAGGTAGCTTTCAGCTATCCCGTTCTCCAAGGTATCATAGATGCGACTTCGTGTATGTAAGTATAATACATACATACATATGTACATACATACGTACATATATACATACGTAGATACATACATACGTGCGTAACACACCACCGGTAGCATGAGAAAGCGAGAGTGCCATATCGATCCAATTCGTTCCTACGTCTACCTACCTCAACCCTGACTTGGCCTCTCCGGTAAGATTATATTATCACTATTTGTGCCTTCTCGTTATTATCATTATTTATTCTAATGATATTTTGTTTAGTCATTCTTTTTATATTCTATTACTATGTTATTTTTTTTTCTTTTTTTTTTTCTTTTTTTTTTCTTACATATATACTTTATGATCGAATCTAAAAACGTTGCAAAAAAAAATATACATTCGGAGATTAATATATAGATATGTAAATATCTTATCTTATAATAATTGAATTCATAGGGAAGTATCTTAAATCGAAAGGTTGATAATGTCGCTTCGGTGTCAAGGTCGGATTCGTATTAGAACGAAAAGAGATATTTATACGTTTGGTACGCTTTTATAGTACTGCTTTGAATATTGAGCTTGACATAATGATTCGTGCCATTGGCAAATGTGATTTCCAAATGATTTTCGAAAGAATAATATCATGTTTTTTTTTTGTATTTTTTTTTTCTTTTTGTATTTTTTTTTTCGTTACGATGATGATTTCATCGTCGAAAAAAGATCATGGGCGATACGATTTGTTTAGGAATGCTGTTTTTTGTTTTTTTTTTGTTTTTTTTTCTTTCTTTCTTTCTTTATTCTTCTCGAAAGAACACATCGTGTAATACGTAATTTGGCGTTGTGTCCTCGTCTCGTCTCTCCATTTCAAGGCCTCTTTTCGTTGACGTTTCTTTCTAGTTAAAAATTCCCGTCTCTTTCTCATCTTTTCGTTTTGTCCTTTTTTTTTTTTCAAATCTCTTGATGCACAATCAACATAGCGACATCTTCAATGATTCTTCAATTCTTCTCTCATCGCAATGTTATTAATATTATATATATATATATGGGTTTGGGAAAAAGTTATATATAATACGTACATATATACATTAAGTGGACAATCGGATTTAAGTTCGAACACAATGATAATCGATTAACATAAGTTACAATATTATAATTGTATTCAAAAGATATTCATTCCTATCTGATCTTTTCAACTAATTATATTATTATCGTAACGTATCTGCTAGTCAGAATTCACAATTTTTTCCAACGTGATAAATATTTTGCAATCAAATGATGATGTATGTATGTGTGAGTGTGTGTATATCTGTCTATCTGTCTGTCTGTCTGTCTGTCTGCGTGTGTTTGCGAGTCTCACGATATCTCTCTTTAGACATTCGTCATGATTTTTTGCAAGAAAATTTCAAGTCATGTCTCTTTCCATTGATTATAATATCTGATCTCCCGTGTGATCCAATATTTTGTTGTTTTTAATTGAATTTTCTCAAACTTCATAATAGCGTGAATTAACATCGATTTGATACAAAAGAAAAGGAATATCTACCTATCTTGATAACAACTGACATTGATCGTCGACGAAATTTTAAATATAATTATCATAGAATACCATTATAAATACTTTTTCCACCCGAATATTATTTATTGTTTATAACATTGTAAAGTAAAGACAAATGCAATCGTTAACTTCCCTCTGAACGTTGTTAAAGGAACATTTCTGAAGTCAATTCGTCGCGTTAGATCGTTTACCATGTAAAAACAATTATGCTTTTTTTTTGTTCTTAATATCTCGCTACGTACATACAATGATAGTCCGTATAAATGGTCTTCTTCGTTTGTTGTACAATTGACTTGTCAGTAAACTTGCACAAAAGTTAGTCTTATTTTTGTTGCGATTAAACTTGTGAAATATATCTTCTCTTTATTACTTCATTTTATATTGTCTACTTTATATACGGTGATAAAGTTTATTATCGTTGAATACGTAAAACGATAGATAAGAACATTTGACGACAACTTTGTTTAGCATTAAAATCGGAAAATTGTTTAGTTCTTGCGCAAAATTGATCGGAAGAAGCATATATATACGCTTCTTTATGTGTATATATACACGTATATATGTAGGTAGATGGATAGATACTTCGTAGACGTTGAATACAACTTTGATCGATCGTAGTGCAATATATTCGTTTGATTTAGGATTAATGGTGACTGTTGAATGTTATATAACGATAGATCTATGGTATGAGAAATAGCATCCGTGTATATATATATATATATATATATATATATATATATATATATATATATATTCAGAAGCTACTTTATAGTTGGCCGTTTTTATTATAATTTATATTATTCCATGTTCTTCGACAAAATGTTCTAATAAAAAGATTCATCTTCTTAAGAAGATTGTAATTCGATTAATTGACTCGTTTTAAATCTGAATCAAGAAGATAGACGCCGCAATAAATAAGCTTGATTAAAAAGAGACATTAAAGAGATTTGTGAACTTAAACAAACGCGAGCGCGCGCGCGCACGAGTCCGTGTTACGTTCGTTGTTGACTTTGTAGATTTTTCTATTTTATTAATTTGTTCTTTTTTTTTTCTCTTTTTATTCTTTCTTTCTGTTTTATTTATTTTTTTCTTTCCATATTACTATTCTAAGTTAATTTCTCAATGCGAAAGAATATAGATCAGTTTTGACTTCGAGAAAATTTCCTTAATAATTTTGATAACAGTTTCGTGGATCGAGTAAAATGGGACACCCGGTATATGATCGTGGAGATCCCGATAGAGAGGAAATAGCGAAGAAAAGTTAGCGAGTCCTACGCCGGTGGGCTGTTTTGGGCGGACGACGGCTGTGCACAAAAACGGCGGCAGTCAAGTTCAAGGCCACCGCCCCCTCCAGCAGGTCCATGGCCGCCGCCACCGCCGCTATTGCCGCTGCCGCCGCCGCCGCCGCCGCCACCGCCGCCGCCGCTACCACCGTCACCGCCACCGCCACCTCCATCACCGGCTACCCCCACCAATGACCATCGCGATATACCCACGATCTATGTATGTAGGTATATATGTGTATATATGTATGTACTTATATACGCACGACGACGCGCCAGGAGCGTATCAATCCGGGCTGGGAAAATGAAGGGTAGCGAAGAAGGTAGAAGAACCTCGATCGATTTACCCTCAGCTCGAAGAGTCGTCCGTTATTGCGACGTACGATACCGATTTTCATTATATTGCATATTTCCAACATATTATTATTTTGATATCTAAACTCTTATCAAAGTGTTATCTGTTCATCTTGTCTTTCAAAACTTATGACATTTTCATAGACATTTTTATGATATTTTTTTTAGGAAAGAAAAGGGTAATGGGGGAGGCGAGATATTTAATTAGATAGATTGGTTCTTTAGGCTTGTCTACATCGAAACTTACTTTTTTTTTTTTTTTGTTAATAATTTGTACGAGTTATAGTTTGTTCCTTTTCAAAGATCATTACTTGACGTATCGTGACGTTGATATTTAATGTATAAATTAATATCGATTTTGATCTATACGCATTTATCTATCGGCTAGTTCGCATACTTATGTATATATGTATATACACATATAGGCAATGCAGTTCGATAGAAATGGGGAAAAGGAGAAAATATGACGACGAAGATATTTGAGTGGTTGAGCTGATATCGCAAATCGTTTCGAGTGCGAACAGATAAATGAGATAAGTTCTATCATATGTTGGCCCAAGGTGAACAGTGTTAATGACCGATTTGCCGTGGCCATGAAAAAGCCGAAAATGAGAGATATTACAACGCGATATTTGTAATTATCGAATAACATATGCGTATATTGCAGCTATCAAATGAACGATTTGATCGAATATACGCTGAGAGGCGATAACGCGATTTTGTGTTTCCGTCGACTAATGCAATGCAATTATATATGGTAAACATGTGTCATTCTTTCATAAGATTTTTATACGGGTATTTAATAACAAGTATTTCTCATTTGATGATTTTTACGATTAATCGGATCGTCGAGCCTGTCGAAGAGTCGTAAATAACGTAATCGGTATACGGCAACGTATACGTATAATACATGATTTCTTAAATACGATACATATGCTTGTTGCGCGAGATGAAACTATTCGAGAGTTTTGAATGATGTATTCAAATCGTTTTATGATTTCATTTATTATGCTTTCGATCTAATGTTAAAAATCAAAGATCGTTGATAAGACGAAATCATCACGTCGCGCGTGACCATCCCGTATGTTTGTTCAATTGCGTACAGCAGCCAAAGAAAATCAGCGAGTACTCGTTGAAAAATCTTATGTCGACTGTAATGATATAATGTTCGTTTAATGGAGTTTTATTATCTCGAATGGATCAAAAAACTGAAGAAGATAGATTTGAAATAATTCGTTTTCATCGAAAATTGTTAGGTTAGCGCGAGACGCAACGTAAATTTCATGTCACGTTGGGTGAGCGATCGAGTGATCGATTTACCACGTTATCGGCATTCACTTTTCGTTATCGAAGATTATTTTGCGCATTTCGACAACTGTTTCTGCGATTTACGAAGCGACGTGTTTTTCATTATAATAGAAATAAATCTTAGAATATAAATAAGTATAGTAGACGTGTGATTAAGGAATTTGATCGTACGATAGGTAAGAAATCGTTTTGAAATTTGGACTTATAAATTCAAAGGTTGAAAATTAGACGATAAACAAATCCATTATATTCGCATTGTGATCCGTAATTATTGATTTTCATCAATCAAACAGATCGTGTATAAAATAATGGTATCGTGTTAAAAAGCTAAGGGGTGTGTTTCGTTGTATTTGTATTTATTTCGAATTCATTACAGATCGTTTGCTTTATCTAACGATAAAATTGAACATATTAATCAAAACTATTTCTCTCTCTCTCTCTCTCTCTCTCTCTCTCTCTCTCTCTCTCCCTCTCTTTCGTTCTTTAGAAGAAATTTTGTGATCATTAAGATTTAGCGAAGATCGATCGAAAGAATCAAGCCGGGTATCATAGTAATATAGAAAAAAGGAAAGGAAGAAAGGGAAAAAGAAAGAAAGAAAGAAAGAAAGAAAGAGAAAAAGAAAAAGAAATAAAGAAAGAATTTCGGTCGTCGCGCGTCGTGCGCGGATCTAGGGTTCGCATGTGGGATGGGGTGGGGTGGGGGTGTTACCGCATCCTCCGGCGCGTGTTTGCGTTCAGTCGCGCGCGAGCCGCGGTTCCGCCGAGTCTCAGGTTTTACTGCCGTTGCGTTTACGACGCGTTGTCGAGCGTAGCCACGCGGGGATGATTCGCGGTGCGTTCTATTCTTTTTTCTCCTTTACCATCACCATCGTCACCTTCTTTTCCATTACCTCTATAATTTTCTCCATTTTATTACCGTTGCCCTTTCGCGTACTTCCAACGCTAATAACGTCTTCCTTGCCCTCGTGATATATCCCGCCGCCATTTTCTTATTTTGCTTACTCTTATTCTGCTTATTCTTCAGTGTGAAAAGGAGCGAGAACGATATGGAGGCCTGGATGTACGACGTGGTACGTGCTTTTTCTTCTTTCTTCGTTTCTTTTCATTTCTTTTCTTTTCTCTTTGTTTACTTCCTCCACCTCATGTACACCTTCTCCCATTCTCTCTCTCTCTCTCTCTCTCTCTCTCTCTCTCTCTTTCTCTCTCTCTCTCTCTCTCTCTCTTTCTCTTTCTACTTGTCTTTCTCTTTCTCTCTATCGCACGAACTCGTGGCTTTGTTTACGTGGTACACGCGCGCTCGACTCCGATCGAAGGTGTTCAAATGAAGAAGATGAGAGGAAGAGAGAGAGAGAGAGAAAGAGAGAGAGAGTGATAAGGACCTCTCTAATTGTCGATTAATTAATGATAACTTTTTGTCTAAAGATTTCATAGTTTATACTTTTTATATTTATTTCCTATATCGTACTTATGCGTGTATTTCGTCAGAGATGTTTTTGATCGATTGTGGACCGAGCCGGAGAAATAACTTTTTTCTTTCGTAGAATGATAGCAAAGTTCATAAGTCTTTCGAAACAGTTACCACTACTTCGCATTCGGTCTTTGTCTTTCAAAAGATCTACGTGTATAGCATAGAGACTTGTACTTTGCGTGTTCTCTCTCTCTCTCTCTCTTTTTCTCTTGATGTCGTTCTCTACTTTACACGGAAAGTTAGTTTGAGTGGGAGATAGTGGGAGGGAGGAGGTACTAAAGATTAGAAGGAGAGGTGAGATTAATCGGTGTTAAGAGATCGTCTACGATTTCGTCACTATACATTTTCACTCTCCGCATTCGCATGCGCTCGCGGATGAGAAGTTAAACGTTGTTTTCCGTTCTCTCTCTCGTTCTCTCTCGTTCTCTCTCTCTCTCTCTCTCTCTCTCTCTCTTTCTCGTCTCTTCACTCCTCGTACTAAAATAAAATAATATGCAGAAAAGTCCATTGAACTTCCTTTAATTCCTTATATTATTTAATCGCCGATCTGTGTTTCATTTTATTGCACATAATTCTATAATTTTAACTTATAATTTGTTTTATTGGAAACATACACGTAACGTGTACGGAAATTCCAATGTTTTTCATGAAAGTTTATTCGACGTCTCTCCTTTATACAAATTATTAATTTGAAAAGAACAAAGGAATGAGGTATCTTTTCTTTTCTCCACCCTCCCACGCTCCTTTAAGTAAAACGAATTTTACGGTTCATAGAATAATTTCTTTGTGCTCGGCTCGTGCTGTCTTCGAGAGAACGGCAGTTGCAAAAAAAAGAAAAAAGAAAAAAAGAAAAAGAAAAAGAAACATAAAGAAAAAAAAAAAAAAAGAAAAGGATAAGAAATTTGTCAAGTCGTTTACGTTCTTCTGAACGGAGGACACGCACGTGGATGGAAATACGAAGAGACGAGAGCGATTCGCATTCATTGTATTTGAAATAAGAGAGTTGATGACACTTGTGTTTCAGTTTTTCTCATACAAAAAAGTAGGAAAAGAGCTTACCCACGTGCAAAGAAATTGTTTGCTTCGGTTGACATCATCCGAAAAGAATCGAACGTTCTAACGAGTTTTGTTGTTATATCTCTCCTCTTCTTTTCGTATTCGCGTTTCTCTTTGTTTTTAAGAGTGCTCCGAGCCGATGTGTTCTAACGTATAAAAAAATCGATCTTTGTGTCGCGCGAGCTCATCGAAATGTAGAAACGTTGGAAAAAAAAAAATATCCGCACTTCTATATTTCCCTCTTCTACGCGATTTTTATATACTTCTACTTGAGTTCTCATCGATCCTTCGTTCTTTTTTCTTTTTTTCTCTTTCTTCTTTTTTTTTTTTTTATTCGTTGCTTTCTTTCGTTCGTTCCTTAACCCTTCCAAGACGACGCTGCCCTTGGAGCGAGGATAGAAAGGATATCTAAATATAAAATTCGAAGGTATGCTCGAAATAGCAATGCGAGAATGGAAACGTGGGATTCGGCGGAAAAACTTGATCTCTCTCTCTCTCTCTCTCTCTCTCTCTCTCTCTATCTCTATCTCTCTCTCTCTCTTTTTCTTCGTCGCGATAAAGAAATCAAAAATTTAATGCAGAAGTTCGTCGATATTTGTTTCCAGCAACTGATCTAGCGAGTCTTTTTTACGTTGTCGTTTTCGTCATTTTTACTATTTGTCATGGAGAGCAATAACACAGATTTTAAAAAGATCTATTTTAAAAATAGATAATGTCCTACCTTGAAATTGCTCATAAACGATTATCTCGTATTAAGTTTAGCGCGCGTTTCGTATCTTATCCTAAGCTCTATGGTTCATATACATGGTGCGTAACGGATCCGTGAATATGAGTTTTGTTATACGTAAATGTTACGTGTAAGATACCAACGAGAGATCACGATCTTGCTCAATTCCACGCGTGCGTCGAAGCAGAAGAGAAAGAACCGGAGGGCAATGCTTTAGCGAGCTTCTTCGATTTCCTCCTACTCCGAAGAACCTTTTTTTGTACGTCCTCGAACGATCTTTAACTTCTTTGACGTGCCGCATAAGCGTCGTCTCGACGAAATTAATATTTATTCTATTTCTTTGTATTTCGCGTCCTTTTTTCTTTTCTTTTTTTTTTTTTTTATTTATTTTCCTTTTTTCATTCCTTTTCCTTTTTTTCTTTTTTTTTTTTTTTTTTTTTTTTTTTTTTATTTACTCCTCTCCCACCTTTTACTTTCATTTCTCTTATACTTCGATACTTCACGTGTCTGTCTTCGCGAATAACGTTTTTCAATTTCGACACCGATAAACATTTTAACAGACATTTACGAGACCATTTCGTCGACATTATAAATTTATACGCTCTGTCGTTGAAAAGTATAAGATAAAAATTGTTCAGATATAATGACATTAAACGATGGACCAATTAAAGAAAAATTTCAAAAATGGTAAAAGCAATTCGAGAAATTTCAGAATAAGATTATTTTAATAGATTTCTCCTATCGACGATCATTCATCAATGATAGACCGTTTTCTTATCATAAACTTGGGCGTGCTTGCGCACGCGTGTACAAGAGAGAGAGAGGGGGTGGGGTAGGAGAAGAGGAAAGAGAGAGAGGAGAGGGAAATTGTAAAGAGCGGTGAGACCAGCCTTCACTCTGCTAATCGTCTGCTGCCTTTTGGTGCTTGCCTGGTGGGGAGTCAAGTTTAAGGCCACGAGACGTCGGTGACGTCATCACATCGAAAGAGAGTGAGAGAGAGTGAGAGTGAGAGAGAAAGAGAGAGGAGTAAGCGAGAGGGAGAGAGAGAGAGAGTGTCTGTATGTGTGTGTGTGTGAGAGAGAGAGAGAGAGAGAGAAAGAGTTGGGCTAGTCCTAACCTTGGACAATATGTGAACAGACGAAATAAATTGACGGATTTACGGTATAACGAAATAATAAATATTCAATTATAGGCCTATACATGTATATTGATAAAAAAGATAGATTATCCCTTTAATTTTCTCAGGTTACTACTCTTAAGATTAATAACTTAACTTAACTTAACTCTTTACTCTTAACTCTTACTAAATACAATTACTATTCTTAACTCTTAAGAGTAGTAATTCCATTCTTACTACTCTTAAGAGTAGTTATTCCATTCTTATTACTCTTAAGAGTAGTAATTCCATTATGACTACTCTTAAGAGTAGTAAGAATAAAATTTTAAGTAATGTCTATATGTTCGTTCGTATATAGATAAAAAATGAAAAAAAAAGAAATAGATAGAAAAAAAATGATACCGAAATTTACAAAATTGGTCTTCATGAAAGTATAATTTAACAATTTTTTTTTTTATATTTATAATTATGAGTATAAGTTTTCAATTAATTTCTTAAAATATATTTCATACATTATACATTATCAGAGATATGATATTCAACTCTATTTTGTAATTTTTTAATATCTAAAAATTTTAATTTAAAAACGTTTCGTGTATAGAAGTTTCGTTTTTTTTCTTATCTGTATGTATATGTGTATATATGTATGTATGTATGTCTATATGTATGTATGTATATATGTATGTATTTTGCATCCTTACATAAAGGAAAGGAACATAAGAGGTTTTAAGAAATTTAATGAATTTCCGGTGACACGCGTGAGAGAAGATTCGTCGAAGCTTGTAAACATTGCATCCTTATCCATCTTGATCAATTATTTAACGACCCTCAGAGCGTTTTCTCTATAAAGAGAATGAAAGAGGTTCTATTTCTTTTCTTTTTAAAAAAATCTGCCAACAAAGTGGAAACACATCGAGCTTGTTTTCGGCGATGTTAGCTGTTAATACGGATAGCGTTAAATTTCTAGATGGTTTCTTATTATCGAACTTGGAACGTGACAAACAATCGATAGATAGGTGTGTACGAATTTATTTATGATAAGGAAAGTGGACATTTTTAATTTGAAATAATCATAGAACGTGTTTTGATTGAAGTCATAATTTTGATCAAGATAAGCAGATCTATTATCGTTAGAGATGCGATCAAATGTATATATATATATATATATATATATATATATATATACACACATATAATATATATAAGACTGTGGACGTATATAAAACGTATATACATATATATCTAAGTACATCGTATATAAGTACTATTGAGATCCGATAAAATGTATAAGTACTTTTGATATCAGTATTTATCTCTAATTATTATTCGTTAGGGGTAATAGATAGGGGAAGGGGCAACACCGAAGAACAATCGGAAAGGGGTTCGCAGGCTTCTCATTGGATAAGTCTGCGAAATTGGTAGATAGTGCACAACTTCCAAGGTCTCGGCCTTGACCGTGCGAGCCAGGGTCTTCATCCTCGCCCGATCGATTTCTTATTCGACGCGTTTCAATCGCACGAACACCATCCACCTGCTACTTAATAATATTTTTTATTACGATTAATAATTCGCTTTCAATCATACGATCGACTTGTTGTGATCATTTTTGCCAAGAAAATAAGAAAATTTAAAGGCAATACTCTTGTATATGTTAACATATGTCACATATGCCTTCAGATTTATTCAATAAAGTATATATACTCACGTAAATTGTCTATATAAGGAACATCTAAGAAATATTTTATTCAATATCTGTATATAAGACCAGTCTTATATATGTCTAGTGTGCACGAACAAATTTCTTGATTGGACCGAGAAAACGAGGAATTTCGTTCAATGATTCACGATCGTCTTCACGGCCGTCTTTTTTTTATTTATTATTATTATTATTATTATTATTTTTTTTATTTTTATCCGTCGAGATATCGAAAGAATTCAGAAATTTATCGAACTTCTATTAATGAATCGAGTCATTTATTCTGCGTATTTAAACGACTAGTTGGAAAAGAGTAAACACGGACTATCGTACGGAGTTATTTATATCTTCTCAAGTTTATTTTATTAGCTTTAATGATCGCATTAGCAATGGCTTCTTTCTTTCTCTTTTTCTTTCTCTTTCTAGTCTCGATAAATGTGTGGTTTCACGATGATGCTGTTGTGCGATGGTAACAATCAAAGGAAGCAATCTTAGATTATCCCGAAGATAGATGAATAAAGTCGAGCCTTCGGATATTTATTTTTACAAAAGAAAATAAATTTAAATAGATATAACTATATAAATATGTATTTAGAATTATGCAATAAAGAAATTTATCGTAATTATTCGATTCTATGAATACGACGATATATTCACGATAATGATAATCCTGTTTGAAGCATCGAAGATTATATTCTTCCGACTTGGTGTAATATGCTTTCGTTTAGGTGAATATTCGTCTACATTCAAAATTACAAATTATCATGGCGTAGCGTGATCACGTATCGTAAATTTATTTGAACGATATCGCGCATAGTAACAGATAAGAAGAGAGAAATGATCGAATATGAACGAACAAAAAAAATAGAAAAGAAAAGAAAAGAAAAAGAAAAAAAAAAAAAAGAAAAAATTGATATTAAACGATCTTTCATTTCCGTTTATTCTTCCAATCGACCATCTCGAATCTCATTTTCTTCGTTAGATTGACGAAATGGTCGCGTAATCGCGAATAAACATCTAAAAAATGACTATTAATAAGAAGATGGTGGATTCGATTATGTGCGAGGAAATATACAGCATCGCAGACACGATACACGTGACTAGAATGGTGGTGATTATTAATTAGATGTTACAAGTAAAATACATCCCTTTAACATGAAACATATACCCATGCCATGACTTATATCTTTACATGTCAAATTCTTTCATATATCCTATTGTCTCGTATTATTGTATGCGTTTGAGGTCATCATAAATCGTTTTCTTTTTTCTTTTTTTTTTTTTTTTCGTATCATTAGAACGAACAATTTGTACGAATTGGGATAAAAAATTTGAGAAAAAAAAGGGCAAGGGAGAATTTCTTTCGAGGAATAGGATGAACAAAGTCGAAACAACGATAAAGAGCAGCTGGCATCGTTTCTTCTTATTCTCTTTCGTATTGCCGTGAGGCTTTTTCTCGCTTACATAATCGACTTGTTTGAAAACGGGTGCGACGGGTTTCATGGACCTTGAAAATTTCGATATATCCCACAGAACTCTTATGTACGTACATACCTATATGATTGCAGAAAGTTTGATCGAAATTGATAAACGTCTGTTGGAGAAGGAGGATCTATAAACTCTGTTCATTTCTATCGAACTATCCATCTTTAGAATTTTTTCGTGAAACATTGATGAGTGTGCTTACTACACTTACCTGTTCGTCGTGAGTTTATCGATGTTGATATTTTTTTCTCCCCGAAGCTTAACGTATTCCATACGTCTTTTAATTAACAGAATTTATACCCTTGATACGTTCACATTTTCGTGAACTATTTTATTCATCGATTATTTCATTAATCGTTATTTTATCGTAATCTACGTCGAATGATTATAAATAAAATTCTAATATTATAAATATTAATGTTCCATGTGTCGCGCGAAGTAGCCATTTTTTTCTTTTATATATATATATATATATATAATTTGATCATATAAAGCCGAACGAAATATCTCTTGAGTTAGGTTAAACGCGTTAATATAATAATTACAATAAAAGAAGAAGAAGAAGAATAAGAAACTTTACGTCACAGAGGTATGAGAACAAATCGTTGCGAAACTACGAACGATGAACAGAAATAAAGAGCGATTTTAAGTAGGTATAGCGTAAAATCGTGATGCGAGTTACGCCATCGGTGACGTATAACCTTCTTGCTTATGCGTATAGTTGGGATTTTAAGTACATGTAATTCTGTCAGTCATGGTGCGGCAACCAGTTAGAATTCCAATTAACTCTTTGTAGTTCGTATCTATCGCGTTACTCGATCTCAACACGAACAAGAATTTATTAGATCCTTCATTTAGGCATTATTATTGACATGAAAATTATTTCGAAATCAATCCACATATATATAGGTTTTAATTTAATATCTTTGATTTAATGTAACATAAAATAAAAATGGAACGTTTATTTCATTATTAATCTTTTTTTTTTTTCAACTATAATATTAACATATTTTAGTCACTTTATAATTTTTTCATAATCATTATCATATAATACAACTTTTAATTCTCAAAACGTATTCACAGATAGACTTTAGTACTTACAAGATAATCTACAGGATTGATTTAATTATTTCTAACGCGGAAACGATAACGACTCGTAATGAAAGAAAACCTTCTTCCGTACGATAAACTCGAAGCAATTAGTAATTGTAAATGGGAATAATCTAACCGAGAAATTAATCGCAAATCTCATGAAATTTTCTGCGTGTTTTTTCCTTTTTCTTTTTTTTTTTCGTTCCTTTTTTCTTCTTTTTAATTTCTTTATTTTTATTCCGTTCCTCTCAATCTCTAGGTTACATAAAGATGATATCGCACGTATATCAATGTCTCGGTTACTTTCGAAAGACTCCCTCCTATATTCGATTATATGTGTATGTATTTTAAGAACATGAAAAAACGTCTCGTCGCTACGAGCGGACGTGCTTAGAAGAGAATTTTTTTTCTTCTATCCCGTTTGGGAGCTTTACAGCTTTTGCATGCATTTGATCCGAGTCGTTTTATTAAAATTAACCCAGCAATCTTTTCATAAATTGTTTTCTATCGAATATATTCAAATACAATCAAATATACAGGATATAATATAAATATATGGACGTGACGTCTGAAAAAAAAAGAACTTTTAAAAAAAAGTTTGTCTTTCCTTTGTTTACACGGTTATAATGTTCTTTTTTTTTTTTACTTTTTTAATTATTATTTCGTACCAGTTGTCGATCTATCTTCATAAAAAATACACGACTGATGTACAAATCTCAGGGCCATAACTCTTCAATACTCTGTAAGAGTAATAATAAATCGGTCAGATAAAAGAATTATTGGAAGACAAAAAAATATCGAACAGAATAAGATGTTTATAAGAATTTTATTAATTATTTTTGCTTACTAAATTCTGGATCTTCAAATGATGAACTAGTTATATATATATATATATATATATATATATATATATATATATATATATATATATATATTTTGCTACACATAGTGTATATTTATTATAATAAATTTGATATATATATATATATATATATATATATATATATGCATGCATAAATATGCACGTATATTTGTTTCTTGACAAAGTATTTCGAAATCGATGGAGTCAAGATTTATGCGAATCTCTCAGCCAGACAGTCGGAAGCTGATAGCAGCGGAAGTCAGTGGGCGCTCGCAAGAGAGAAAGGAAAAAATAGAGAGGGAGAAAGAGAAAGAGAGAGAGAATGTGTGTGTAAGAAAGAGAGAAAAGGAGAGAGAGAGAGGACGAATGAGAAAAAAAAAGAGAAAGAGCATGCTAGAAGAGATAGAAAAAGGCACGCGACGAAGACGACTGAAAAGCGTTGGGCGCTGTCGCTGGAGGCATTAGAGGGGTAGGGGGGAGGTTAAAGAGAGAAAGAGCGAGAGAGATAGAGAGAGGGAGAGAAACGTCAAGGCCGTCGTAGTCGGCCATTTCCGCTGGCGTTCGGTATCTAAATTTGCGATGGCGCTGTTCTGCGGCCTTCGCTACGCGGCCGTGTCTCTTTCTCTCTCTCTCTCTCTCTTTTTTCTCTCTCTCTCTCTCTCTCTCTCTGTCTCTCTCATTCTCGTATCGTTCCCCTTCACCCCTTCTCTTCCTTGCACACGCAGAAAAGTCAAGTTCAAGGCCAACCACAGATAGCTCTCTGCGTGTGCTGTCGTGTCTCATCGTTTTTCTCGTCTCTCTTGCGTCTTGCTTCCAGCGATCATTTAATCTGCGATCGAACAAGGAAAGAGTGAAGTAAAGGGTTGCTTGGGGAAATCGAGGAATGGAGAAAGAAATAGTGAGAGAGAGAGAAAGAGAGAGAGAGAGAGAGAAAGAGAGAGGACGGTAGAGAGGGAGACAGAGAGGATGCATCTTACGCAATCCTTTCCCCGTTACTTTCCTTTCGAAGTAACACGTAGGGCCTCTGTTAGATACATCGAAGAGCCATCAATGAAATATAGTTTAGATATACCTTTATCTATATACGACATATATACGCAATACTCTAATATATGAAGTTAATATATGCCTATGATATAAGATGTATACAATACAATACATTGTAAATGTAAATACTAAATTTGTGAATATGTGTAATAATTGAAATTATGGATGTATTTAAATGTATGCACTTTTCTTTTCTTTTTTTTTTTTTGTCAATATTTCAAGGTAATACTCATATTGAAAATTCGAAGATTTATAATCCTTTTTTTTTTTCTTTTTATCGTTAACAGCTTCAATTATTCTGAGATATCGAGATTCAAATGTGACGCTTTAAATATATACATTATGATTATTACTTTATTTACATGTTTATGCAACATTGAACAAAGAATTTTTTGTATTATCAAGAATAGATAAAAATTGTTTTCATTGTTATAGCAAATTTTTTTTGTGAAATTTTCATAAGCTGTGTATCAATAAGGTCATGAAATTCGATCGAGTTTGTATTAAATACTTTATATATATATATATATATATATATATATATATATATATATATATATAATATATATATATTAATAGAAACTCGTAAATATTTATTTTATTGTGTCATAACAATATCGACATAATGTAGGATTCAATTCTATTGCCGGTAGAAATAATCCAAGCGTAGATGATAACGTAACGCTTTTGTGGAAATGGAAGGAGAAACCTGACGAGTCCAAGCATCTTTTTTTTATCTTTCCATTTAGTTTCCTTTTCTATTTAATTTCATACTATGCTCTAATAAGGACTCAAGTACACGCTTTCATTATGCAATCTTCGTTTATAATTTTTCTCGGCAATCATATGAATATCACATAATAGATGTGTTAGATCGGTATCGCGTGAAAAATTCTTCGCTTTCATCATCGATCATCGATCGTTGATCTTATCTTAACATTTTATGGATATAAAAGAAAATTTTCCTTAAAAGATATCGAAACAATTATGTTATAAGTTCTTTTTCATTGAGCCTCAACAACGCCACGTGACTCCGAAGTCACTTTTTTTTTTGTTTAATGCAAAGTTATATTATTCCTAATATAGTACAATATATTATTATAAAAAAAAAAAGTAATATTATAATTGTCACATTATATAATTTCTTTTTTTATAGAATTCGAAAATGTTCAGTTATAGATGATGGCTCGCCTAAGCAATATATTAATTTGCGGGTTTAAGAAGATTTTTTGTTTCAATGACTTATATGTATTTTATAGTCGATTAAATTTTAATGCGTAAGAAAGGGAAATAGTTGAAATAGTGCAGAATTGTATGTAGCTAGTTAAGGTAAATGCATGTGTGTATAAGGTGGTAATTAAATATTACGTTCTTGAAAGAAATAATGCAGAGAAAGAGATAGAGAAAGTTATAAGGTCATACATTCTAGGCTACTCTGAATCGTATGAATGCGATCGTCATTTCATCTGAGAAGTCAAGTTCAAGTTCAACCAGATATCCTGCGTTCCTCTATCTTTTTTCTGAGTTTAAACTACGGCACCGTATGTGTGTCGGTGGTGGTGGGAGAGATTGAAGTTGGAGATGAAGGAGGATGAGGAGGAAGATGGAGAGGGTAGAAGATCAAGAGTAGGAGGTGAAGAAGTATGGGGGGAGGAAGAGGAAAGAGAAGAAGGCTTACGCAATCCTTTCACCGTTACTTTGTTCACGGAACCTAGCTAGGGCTTGTTTAAGGGACCATCTTTCCAAGTCCATTCGTCGCAGTTTTAAAAGCTGTTCTTCATGACGCTTCGCTCGAGACCGTTCGACTGCGTAAGGGAGGAAAAAAAAGAAATTTAAGTTCAAGGTCAACCAGATGGCGCGGGAACGTTCTTATTCTTACGCGTATCTACATATCTCTGAGCAGACGATTAAATGCAAGATGCTTTGCACCATCCATTTTCCTTTTTTTTCTTTGACGAGATTACAAAAAACAAGTATGTACATAAAGGCTTATTATTGAACTGTAAACGTGTAAATGTAAACATGTAAATATGTAATGATTCTATTTATTGTTGAACATTCGATCGTCCGATTAACTTTCTAAAATACGGAAATCGTTTACTTTTTCTTCAAGATTTTTTCTTGATTATAGTTGATTTAATCTACTCAAGTAGATTTCATTTATCATTTTACGATAGTATATGTGATACCATTCTTGTCTCTTTTTTTAATAACGAATCATTTGGAGATGTTTTATTTTGTCGTCGATACGAATAGAACGAGATTTTAGGAGAAAATTATAGTCGAGAAGAGCTATAGAGAAAGGCCGATGGTGTGAGGTTAATTACGAAGAGCGCGGTTGGTCGAGTTGAAAAATATTTTTTTCAATTCTAGAGCCTGGCCCGAACGTTGCGAGAGCAACGTTATGGACATCCTCTCCCAACCGCGAATTCTCTGAAGTCGATTCTAAAAATGTTCGCGGTGCTGGTCGTATTAAAAATAGCGATTGAAAAAAGTGCAACTGACTGCAAGGACGAGAGAGAGAGAGGGAGAGAGAGAGAGGAAGAGAGAAAGCAATAATTTTTTTTCGAGCCGAATCTTTTCTTTTCACTTTTTTCTTCGCCCCCTTTACTACTTATATTTTGTTTTCTTTTTTTTTTGCAGGTTTGTATGATGTCTGGCGCTACTACCGAAGGTATGATATGCTACAACAGAACCATGCCAAACATTAAACAAGAAGTCGACAACCCCGCCACGCCTACGCAAAACTATCAAGTTTGTTCACCGACCACTACACTGCAAAATCAGGAGGTAAAACATTGTAGCTTATAATAAAAAATTTAAAAATTGATTAATATAATATCAGTACAACAATAATGATGCATTATTTGTAGGCAATTTGCACAAAAATGGATGTGCCGCCTGATTATGGCGGTGGTGGTGGTGGTGGTGGTGGTGGTGGCAGTGCTTGTAGCGGAAATGGAGGCGCTGGTAGTGGAAGTCCAGGTAGTCCAGAGATGCATCACTGTTCATCGACGACTCAACCTTTAGGAACTCCCGAGGTATTACTAAAAATGCAAGACATGATCGTTATATATTGTATTTTGTATTATAAACTTTCAAAATAAAGTTCGTATTTTCTGTTTATTATTTAGGAAGGTATCAAGGAGGAAGACATGTTGCCCAGGCGATTATGTCTCGTTTGCGGAGACGTTGCAAGTGGATTCCATTACGGTGTCGCATCTTGCGAAGCATGCAAAGCTTTCTTTAAGAGGACTATACAAGGTAAACAAAGTTTCACGTTCTTCTTCGACTATAGCAAAATTTGATTATTTTATCATTTGATATTACCAGATAGTACCAATAAATTTTATATATTAATTAAACGTTGCGATATGTTTAATAATGGTACTATCTGGATCAAGGCCATGTATATTACGATAAAATAGCGAGTAACTTTACAGGTAACATTGAATATACTTGCCCGGCAAACGGAGAATGTGAAATAAATAAACGTAGAAGAAAGGCGTGCCAGGCGTGCAGATTTCAAAAGTGTCTTCGCCAGGGAATGCTAAAGGAAGGTGTGCGATTGGATCGGGTTAGAGGTGGCAGGCAAAAATACAGAAGATCTACGGATCCTTACATCCCTGTGAAAACGGCTACTTTGGAAGGTAATGTTATTTACCATGTACCTTCATTTGGACTTTTGATGCCATTTTAAGAATCTTTAGAATCAGTTCGAGTATCCGTTCATATAAACAAAGATTTTTTAATATTTCAAGCGAGCGTAGCATCCGGAGGATCTGGGGAACAAATAAGTAAGCTGCAGAATATTTATTAAGTCTGGTTTATATTAGACGAAAGCAAACTGGATATCGTAATATCAAGTAGAATGTATAAAATTATAACAAGATGTTTGACATTACGTGAATTAGTTAAAGCTATATATGTGTGTTTATAGATAACAAAATGGTCGAAGCTCTAGCTGCGTGCGAACCCGATATTTTACAAGTATCGAATCTTTCTCACACTTTGGATACAGATCAAAGGATACTGGGACAATTGTCGGATTTATATGATCGCGAATTAGTTGGAATTATCGGTAATTTATTATTAGAATAATAAAATATTTTGTGCGATAAGCTGTACGTTTTATAATATAAAATGTGGATTTTATTTAAAAGGTTGGGCTAAGCAAATACCGGGGTTCAGCAGTTTAGCTTTAAACGATCAAATGCGGCTTCTACAAAGTACATGGGCGGAAATCCTAACTTTCAGTTTAGCGTGGAGAAGTATGCCTAATAATGGCAGATTGTGGTTCGCTCAAGATTTCAGCTTGGATGAACGTCTGGCACGTGAATGCCATTGTACAGAGCTATATACGCATGTAAGTAGAGCTACGAGTCGGTTACGAAATAAAAAGAAAGTTAGTTTTATCAAATGGAATTTGAATATGATACAAGTGACTTTTTCGAATTCCAATAACATTTCTTTTATCATTACTGTTTATGATAGTGTATCCAGATCGTAGAAAGGATTCAACGATTGGGTTTGATCAAAGAAGAATACTATGTGCTGAAGGCATTGATTTTGGCGAATAGCGACGCGAGATCGGACGAACCTCAAGCTCTATATCGTTTCCGCGACGCAATATTGAATTCCCTTTCGGACTGCGTAGCAGCCGTAAGGCCAGGACAGGCGTTACGTGCTACGCAAAACATGTTCCTAATACTGCCTAGTCTTAGACAGGCCGATGGAATTGTAAGGAGATTTTGGTCGAGTGTTTATAGAACGGGCAAAGTGCCGATGAACAAGCTCTTTGTAGAGATGTTGGAAGCTGCCTATTATCGATGAAACAACTAGAACCTGGTCGAATATTATCATTGAAATCGAACGAGTTCGTCAAAGTTATCATTAATAGTCGATGTATAATAAACATCACGCGGAAATAATAAAGGTGTTACTCACGTTTTCGAAACTAAAAGGAATGACAAGTGAGTGATAAGTGAGAGGAACAGTGCAGTTCTGTTCTTTTTTTTTTCGAACAGACTCGCGAACAAAAAGTTCTTTATTTTTCAAAGGTGAAGCGTGGAGTGATTTCGACCAGTGTTTCCCAACGATCATCGAACCGTATAGTTCTGAGATACCGTTAGCTGTCTTTGTTTAAAGTAACCAAGCTTTCCTTTTCAAGTACCCCTTTTACAGGTATAGGAAAGGGAATGTGATTTCAGCATAAAACGCGGAGAGAATAAAATGCGAGGAGCCTACGTTTAGAGGTATCATTATAGGATAGTATATAGTCTGTTGATCGATAGATCGCATTACCAAATAAATATGTTTTTGTTTACACACTTGATCATTATGATCGTGACATCGAGTCAATGATCGTACAAGTCAGATCGAAGTTTAGTAATTGTGGTGTTTGATAAACTGTGGGTGTTTGATGTTACATATTTGCAATAGAGATACGCTAATCATTTCATGTTTGTCATTAATCTGAATTCATATATCGTTTCTGGCGGTTAGTTTAGCAAGAGGAATGTACATGTATAACGCTAATAATTTAAAAAAAAAAAAGATAATACAAATGTTTACTTGGCATTATAGGTGGAATTAATGTTGAAAGTAATAATAATTAAAACTTAAGCTAGATGTATCGAACATCCATAGTTACGGCACTTTAAACCTTTAGGGCGTATCGTTGTACAAATAAAACCAGTGATAGGAATAGGATTGATCAAGTTGGAGAAGATAAAAAGAAAGAGAAAGAATGACTGGATCGTTCTCGAATTAGAGCCACGTTGTTTTTTTTTCTTTTTTTTCTTTTTTCTTTTTTTTTCTCTTTTTTTTCTTTCTTTTTTTTTCTTTTTTTTTTTTTTTTTTTTTTTAATTTCTTTTGTATAAGATACATTAGGAATATATTTTAAGAACGGACTTTGGCCAGGTTGCCAGGTTCATGAGAGTAAAAAAGGGGAGTTTAATTGTTTGTTAAAATGATCGCAAAAATATTGCGCGTGCCACACAAAAGTGTAGGAGAATATATGTATATATATGTGTGTGTATATATATATATATATATTCAGGGATCTTTATTATCTAGTTATTACCGTTATGAGTATCGCGTGCGGGACGTGTGCATAGTACTGCTTCTATGGAAGGAAACTCGTTATGTAACAAGAGCTACTATTCTGACGTGAAAGTTCAGTACGAATTGAAAAAACCGAATATAAATTTGTTTTATAGAGCTTTCTTTAGCATTAGTTTGCCATAACATTTTCACTGATATTTGTATTTTTTTTTCCTTTTTCATTATATTTCCGTGAAATTAAAGAACGATATAAAAAATTGAATTAGTTTTATCGTAAGGAATAATCGATCTTATTCCTTGTTATATTTGAAATTTATATATCCATTTTCGTGATGTATCGGAAAAATTCGTAAAATTAATTATTTTTTTTTTTTTTTTGACAATATAGATACGAGCAATAAATTAATCAATTTTTGCACAAAAGAGAAAGAAAATATTATCGAATTATAAGTAACGTACAAAAAGTCGTTCGAAGAAACGGTGAAAATGTTATGCATAATGGTGTAGTCGTATCGTATGTCTATATCGTCACTTTTACGGTGCAATATATTGTTCATTCGCGTCGTTGCATTATCCAAATCATGGAAATGTAGCGTTATTCCTTTATTTTGACCTTGCTTTTCCTTCTTGTCCTTTTATCTTACAACGTTTCATCTATCCTGCATTTACGCACGATGAATATTTCATGATACTGACTTCCCATATCTTATTCGTATAAGTTCTTTCAAGTTTTCCTGCTTGATGATTTGTTCCTTGTCATGAAGTAGATAGCATAATAAATGAAATGAAAACATGGCTGTTCAGCCACGGCGAATTTTATCTGTGTTCTTTGCAGCTTCCTACGTTTTTTCTCTCTCGTTCATTACGTGGCTCATTTTTTAAATACATATATATATATATATATATATATATGTATATATATATATATGTATATATATATATGTATATATAGTTCGATTTTTTTTCTCCATGGATAAATTTCACTTTAAGATGCCAACAGAAAAAAGAAAAATTGAAAGTAATCAACGAAAAGGACTGACGCAAGAGAAATTTTTTCTGAATCTCTTGCAAATGAAATTTTTTTTTCCTATCGATAACTAAATTACTGTTCAGTTGTTATATTAACTTTTCTTATAAGTTTTATACTTTCGATTTAACTAACATCAATTCATTTGTCACGCTCTTCCTTTTCGTCTTTATCAATGTGAAAATGTTTCTTCTTTAGACTGTGATATTTACACAATATTTGGCTTTTCTCTTTTGTGAAATTATTGGTGTTTCGTAAAAATTCGAACGTTTTAGTTTATGAGATCTTGTAATATATTGATATGAATTTATTTTGTTTTGCTTTTTTTTTTTGTTTTTTTTTTTGTTTTTTTTTTTTTGTTTTGCTTAAGTTGGTTTCATAATAATTTATGAACTATTTCCATGTATATAAAAATCGATACGATAAATTAATTTTTCTATTATCGCGCATGGTGAAACCATGTTAACCAGATTTGGCGATAAGGGTGGTGTTTCATAAAGCTTAGCTTAATTCGCGCGTCGTTGATCAGCTTTTGTTATATCTTGATAATCCGATTCGTTATGTGATCTATTATTTTCAAGTGGAATTCAATGTATCTATCATATATACGATCGTTTATTATAAATCCGACAATAAGATGCGATATATGTAAAACTTTCATAGTGCGATGATATTGAACTATTAAATATCAGACGTGCTGAACTATTAAAAATTCGGAAAAGAACGGGTAAGAATATTGAAGAAATATTTTCTTAATCAGAGCATTCGACATAAAAGCGAAGATGTATTTTTATGAAACCGACTTTTATATGGTTCCCCCTTTTTGAAATTGAGAAATCTACAATTTTCGTAAGCTTTTTTCTTTTTTTTCCCCTCCTACCCTCCTTTATTTAATCATCATCCATTCGCCGTGGCATAGAATCGTAGTCTCAGGGTTGCATACAAACAAATAAACAAACGATACAAACCTCGACACATACAAATAGTTAAGAATGCGAATATATTTGTGAAGCAAACATTATAATAATAGTAATAATAAAAAGAATAATAATTATAACATTAATAATAATATTAATAACGATAACGATAAGGAGACGATTAATGCTGTAACTTACTATGTTATATAATGAAGCTTATGTGTTACGAAGATGGAAATTATTTATGTATTAAAAAAAAAAAAAAAAAAAAAAAAAGGAAAGAAAAGAAAGAAGGAAACGCGTATATGAAAATGGAAGAAAGAGAAAATCCGGCAGAAGTAAAATTCTTTTGTGTTAAGGAATTAAGAATGATCGACTATTTTTGCCCAAATAAAGTGGGGATTTCGATTATTTGTTTTCAAAATCGTTATTCATTTTATCCGTCCGCGTATTTGGCTTCAAATCATTCTTCGTGTTCGGACATTGATTATTCAAACGTGCATATTTTTCTTTTCAAAGGGCAAACAAAAAAAAGGATGAAATTGATTTATTTTTGTTACAATAGAGCGATTAAATAGATGTGTATGTAATATGTACATTACGTATTTGGTGTAAAGAAGAGATTATTGAAATTAACAAGGAAGGATACGATCCTAGCTAAATTATGTTTCTTTTATTTCTTTTTTTTTTTTTTTTTTTTTTTTTTTTTTTCTCTATATATACATTATTACGCTGAAGATGACATAGATTTTTTTCTTTTGTTGTCAGTGTACAATATCGCCCCTTTATAAAGTGTAAATATATAGTATAAATAAAGAAGGCGAAAGACGCTAGTACCAGTTTTGAGATTTTTATATTGTAACAGGCATCATTTATAAGATGGATTTGAAGAAGAATGCGAATGAACCTTGAATTTAGGATTATTAGTATTTCATGTGTAGATATCGCGCACGTTCAAAATAAAATTATGTTTATTTAATATAAGGCGAAGGAGTTGAATAAAAAGGTATAATGTTTTTCGTTAAAAATATTGGATGTTAATAGTAAATAAGCGATAAAAAAAAAAAAAAAAAAGAAAAAAAAGAATTGATGTTTTCTGTTTGAAGAAAATCTAAAGACAGTTTAAAATTCGTATAATAACTGCTTCTTATCTGTGATCTATTCCAATCAATAAATTCTCAATTATGCTTTGATCTTTAGATCTTCTTTTGAAATTCACCATCAAAAACGATGCCTGTAGAATTTAAATGCCGCTTCTATGACGATTATAAATATGTATGTAATTACTTTGTAATTGTATTATAGTAGGTCTATATATGTGTGTATATATATATATATGTATATATATATATTTATATGTATATATATATATAAATATATATATATAAATATATAATATAATTTTTATATGTATACATACACGAAGAGAAAAGTGTAGTCGAACAAACACATGAGAGATCATCGGCTATCTTGTAAAAAAAAACAAAAAAAAAAAACAAAAAAAAAAACAAAAAAAAAACAAAAAGAAGAAAAAAGAAAAAAAAATGAAGAAAATCAAGTGACAGCCTAAATATTATTGGAGTCGAACTTGTACGCCAGGGTATTCGTACAAGTTGCGATTAATTATTCGTCCGGATGAAAAATGTGTTATGTAAGATAGAAATATCTGTCAGGAGACACGAAAAAATAAAAAAAAATGTTGCATGGAATTTCTTTTTGATCAATTCTAATCGCTTCGTTATCTCATCTGATATAGTTTCTTTATGAACATTAGAAATTTATACGAACGAATTATACAAAATCGAATAATTTCTTCTTTCTTGCTTGTAAGAATATAATTAATATGATAGTTCGTTCGATGTTTGTTACACTAACTGATGGATATCGTGAATTATTCACATGGTAAGCATGAATTGTCGTCGGCGATGAGCGAGTGAGAAAAAATGTTGCCAACTCCCGCATTGAGGAAGTGCCGATTCGAATGAAATAGAATATACATAGTGCCTGTCTTTCCGCAGTTCGTCTGATAGTCATGCACCGACTAGTATCCTTCTTTATCTTCTCTAATATTTTCCTTTCGTTTGCCATAGCAAACGACGGTGAGTGTTATCATTTCGTTTGATTTATTAATTAATATCTACGTCGTTTTTCGTTCTAATAAATATCGTTATTTTAAATAAAATAAACATTTATGTTATTATTTATGCTATTATTTAACTTGAGAAGATTCTCGTACGGTGAATGTCGTAAATGTGGAGAAAATTTATTTTGATTAAAAATATAATGGTTGTAATTTGGATAAATTAATGAATCGTAATGTAAAGAATTGGGACATATAATTTCTTTTCTTTTTTTTTTTTTTTTTTTATATTAATGTGAGAGACAAATGATTTATTTTATTTTATTTTTTTTATCAAGAGAAATGAGTAAATCTTTTGGACGAGTTAATTCATTCTCTTCAGTTAATGATTCTTTCGAACTTTCGTAATCCTAAAAATCATTACTATTTTTGTTATGTTTTGTTTGTTTGTTTTTTTATCTTTTTGATTCGTTTCCTTGTTCTATTACTTACAGAGGAAAGGCCGTTATCATTACAGGACCAATGTTTGAAATCGAATATTGCCGATTTAGAGGAATACATTTCTACATTGAATTTAACAAATGTACCTACAATCGATACGATGATCATTGGTTTTGAATGTCCACTTACGGCTTTACCCTTTGGTATTTTGAGATCTGACTGGGCAAGATTGTTGTTATTACGTAATGCACAAGAGAAAGATTCGATTTTCGCTGAGAAACTGGAATGTCTGTTTAAACTTTTAATCATAGCTTATCAAAGATTAGAACAAAATCTGATACCAAAGAAATCTTTCGATAGAATGAATAATAGGTAAGGAAATAATAATAGATAATACAAATACTAATCTCGATTTTTTAATTTTATTCATTGAAGATGTTTAATATATTAAGAGGTTGTTTAATATATCATGAGATGTTTAATATATCAAATATGTTAATAAAATATTAATAACATTATATTTTTGAAATATTGATGAACGATTCAAATAACGATCGAATGATTAATTTTTGATAACATCAATCATAATAAAATTTTATTCGATTTTTCGATATTTCTAAATGTAACAAATAATAATTTTATTTTCAGTTATATTTCTAATACGGGAAATGTTTCCAACATTGGAAATAATACTATAAAAATGAAATTTATGAATACGAATTTTAGTTCCGAGATAGTACCGATAAGTATACGTTTTGAGAATACAAGTATCAACGCTGATCATCGTGAAAGTATAAATGAGAATAAGATGAATGAAAATGGAAAAAAGAAAGATAATGTTGAATATCTTAGTACGGAGTTTAATAAAAAAACACAAGGAAATAATGTGAAGAACGATATTATGGAAAATTATAATAGTGAGAACGTTGCATTATGTAAAGATTTACAGAATGTAGAAAGATTTACGAAAGTCGATTGTTCGGAAAATACGATTAAATATTCCCTTTCTCAACAAGGAAATAAATTATTAACAAATACGGATGTTATGATGGAAATAACAAACGATCCAATGTATAGTAGTCAAGACAAGGAGATAACAAAAGTTAGCATTTATAATGAGTTGGATAATAAGAAGGACGTAACGATACCGTTAACAATTTCTACAGTGGTAAGTTCAGAAAGTGGAAATATGGAAGTACCTATGTCAACAGAGAAAATCGCGAGTTTGGCTAATTTAACGAATATAATAAAATCTAACTATACAAGAACGTCCATCGAGGAATCTAATTCGATTAGTACATTGTCGACCATTCGAACGGAAATTTTCGAAGAAATGTCATCGCAAAAAACACAAGTGGGAATTAAAAATGATAAAATGAATGTTTATAATTCAACAAATATTTACGAGACAAATAAGAGCGATGAAACTTTCGACTCTTCGAAATTTACTAATTTTAATAAGAAATTTAATACGATGGATAGTGTTAGTGTTACGAATTCTGTTGATATCAAGGATCCTTATGCTAAAAACAGTATAAGCGATGTAACAAATCGTCAAGATCTTCAAGAGACTATTTCGAATGAGTTGTCAATTTTGAAAAATGATAATCCGACATATGCATCGAATGTAGGAACAAATTCAATGGATTACTTTGATCCTTCATGGACTAGTATTTACGATGTTTTCACTCACAAGCCAGACAAGTTTTATTCCTCTATCGACAGATTTCGTCATAAGGTCGGAGATAAACTGAAAAGGCTTCCGGTTTTCAGAAAACAACCTTCAGGACTTGTTACGAAGGATCATAAAGCGAACGTAAAGGTTACTTCACTTCTCTCGAAGACTATTACTTTCATGACAGATTCGATAACGAAAACAAATAAATTTAAAGGAGATCTCTTGGATTCTCAAAAATGTGACCATACGAATACCAATATCGAGAACAATTTTAGATTTTTTTACAATAATGGAGAAAGACCGGAGCAAAAAACTAGGTATAAAATATAGTCATATCGAGCGGTAGTTACTCTACCTTTTGTTCAAATATGCTTTTTTAATTGAAAATTGTTTGAATATCTTTCTTTTAAAAATTCATTCAATCATTATCATTTTCAGGAAAAATGGTCGAGAAATATTTAATTTTATTCATATTAAATGTAAAAATGAATGTACGTAATATAATATAGATAAATATTATTCTTTTTTCTATATAAAATAATATAATATGCACGTACGCACACACTTACAGCTATATTATAATAGAAAGAAAATTAAAATTTTATACGTAAAATTAGGTTATCTATATTTGTAATTCAAAAATGAATTGATTTCCTCAACGAATAAACTATTTTAAGGAATTACAATTTGGTCTCGCAACCGATATCGTCTCAATACATTGCATTTGCACCTTACCCGGTGCAATGACCGGACACTTACCGATTCTTATCAGCGATTTCGCGGACGGTCCATAAATTCATGACCCGGAGCCGACTGATATTTACGAGCTCCGCACCTGGTAACGTCCGTCATGCTTTACGAGCCCTCGTAAACGAATCCTCTTATTATCTGACCCGATCTCGTGTGTAAACTCTTTCGCCTGGCTTCGAAATTTTACGGGAAGACTTTTAGGACTGGTTGGTCAGTTTTATTAAAGGACAATACGTAAGGTTTTTTTTTTTTTTTTTCCATTGTCGATCAAACATCTCGCCGAGTTTTATCATCGTAGTATACATATTTTATTTCAAATGACGAGACCTTCCTGCAATGATCTTATACTTGAAACGGTGCGAACTCTTTCATTTCGTTTTTTTTTCTTCCTTTCTTTAATTATATTTTATTAAATCTCTATTCGTGGTTATATTATATAGATTCGGTTGTTAAATGAAATTTGCAAAATTGTACAGTCGATAGTTTTCAGATTTATTTTCTACGATGTCAACGTTTTTATCGCAAAAATTGAAACGTTTCAATGACATTCATCGTCATTTTTATCATCATAGATGAATATCCAGGATCGCAGGGGGAAAAAAAAAAACAAGTTTTCACTTGATTTTACATCGAAAAAAAGGGATGAAGAATGACGAGGACGATATGAAAAACGCCACTCACCATCGATGAGCATCATTTTCAATTTTCAAAAAATGACGTATTGACAAAGTACTTTTTCACAAATTGTCAGGACAAAGGGTAAACAGATACGCACGATAAATTTACGTTCGTGGATCAACTTTCATCCCTACGGGGCAAAAAATATCGCTCTCGAACGCGGTTACGAGGAAGAACGACAGAGGTACGATAATTAGTGCTGTCGCTTTTTCGTTTGTAATTACTTCGTTAAGCGGCCGGTATTGTTCGTTAAACGAACTGGATGATTTTCGCTTGTAATTTGTAAAAATATTCATGCGTCGAGACTTTTAATTAATCTATCGGCCCAAGTTTGACAATTTTCTCGTTCGGGTGAATATTACGATTTTCCGACGTTCCGAAACGATCTTCCGAAGTTTACAAGTTTTTATCACTTCATTCATGTCGAGTAACAATCGACTAACAAATTTTCGTCGATAAGAACGTTCTATAATTTTACGATCAAATTTTGAATAGCGAAAGGAACGTAAGGGATGTCGTAAAAGCTCGTTTGCTTTCTCGTTTCCGTTCTTACGAAATTTCTTCTTATCGCGTCGATATAACGTATCGCGAAGTATCGTTGCCGCACGTACTACCTTTCTTATCTACTTCCGAGATAGGAGTAAGTTTCTTTCGAGGATCTTGAGAATCGCGATCAAATCGACGATAACACGTACGCGCTCAACTTTTCCTCTTCCTTACTGGTATGTATCCATTTTTTTTTTTATATAAGAATATCGTATCACATCGTGTTACGCGTTAACACATCATGTTGGGATACTATATTTGGATTGCTTTTGTGAAGGAGTTTAAGGATCAATCTTTGGTCTCCTTTCGGACAGTCTAACTTTTACGAGAAGTAAAAAGATGTCATTTGAAATTACTCATTAAGATGAAAGATCGGTGTCGTATTAAGTGTTACAAGAACGGTAATTCAAGTTGAAACGAACTCGTTTGGATACTTCTCACGAAAGTCTTTCGATATTAATGCTAATCTGCATAAATGAATAATAACGTATTCAGCGGCGAATTGAAACTTTTCCTTCGATGATCCTTTCTGAGCTATTCCATCGAGCGGAATGCGAATATCGAACGATAATAAAATGTCCATTCGCGTGAATCGAGCGAAAGGGCGTAAGTAGATACGGCGAACTAATAAGTACGCTTTGTGATTAATAATATAAATTAATTACCAAGGTCTTTGTAATTTAAATTTCACTGGTGGTAGCTTCCCGTATAACCAAAACCTTATCTGCTTTTCAGAGAGCGGCCGTTAGCATATAATTAGGACCATTCCGCGCTCCTTCCAACTACTTACGTTTCTAATCGTCACCGGCGATCTTTCTCGTTACGTGCTTTCCGTTGCGAATTTTGGCAGATGCACTTGGCCCCGCTATATAACTACTGGATTCGTATGTACGTACGTTTTACGAACGTATTTTCGTCTTCCTTATTTCGCTTGACGTTTAAGCGATATTCCTTATCTTTTCATTATTTTCCCTCGTTAGTTACGTTATGAAATATAGAAAATATCTCGATGTAATAAAAAGATTCGAAGCTTGTATACTTTGAATTTCGTTTATGAATATTTTGAAAGGGAAAAACGATTAAGTGTGTTAAAAAGTGTTTATTTCTTGTACGGACCATTGCACACTTAGTTAAAACTATTTAAATAAGAAAGGACTTTTCGTGTATTTTCGTGGCGACGGTCTTGGGATGTAATTTTCACGTTAAGACGCTCACGGAGACACTGAACTTAGATTATCCATGAAATCCTCGCTCTTAATGAGCTCCAATCTGAATTTTGGGAGAAGTCCTTGTCCGAGCCATGACCAAAGAAAGAAAGAGAGAGAGAGAGAGTGAGAGAGAGAGAGAGTGAGAGAGAGAGAGAGAGAGAGAGAGAGAGAGAGAGAGAGAGAGAGAGAGTAATCGAGTTATCAGAGCGAGTTATTGAGAAATTTTCTTGAGCATGCAGAAAATCCCGTTAACGTTTATCGTTTACAAAATCTTGGAAGTAATGCGCAAACATCGATTTATAGAGATGCATAACTTCGATATCGTATAGATATTTCGTCGTGATGTCGTACCGATAAAATTTCATAGATGAACGATGAGAAGTAAAAGATGGGACGATCGAATGCCAATGTCAGGCTCTTCGCAATTTCCCATGATCACACGTTCCTTCGAAGGGCTAACGAAGAGAGCTATGAGCGATCGGAATTTTCGGTATAGGTCGATCGTTAACGTAGCTACGTTTACGAAATTGCTGTAGTTGAGAGCCACGATAAAGGACGAGCTTACTTGCGAAGCTTTTGACAAAGCAGAATACATTTATTCCAACGGCTATAATTTCATCGGTCCGGTTATGAAACGATTTAATCGGGAACTCGATTTCTTCATCGAGGGATTATATTAATTAATCGCTTAAGAAAATATTTAAAATCTAATACTATACCTTTCCAAGATTAGCAAGTTGATTCTAAGACGCTTCGATTCGCCAACGATCGAATTTCTAAGCTTTAAGTTCCAGAGTCAATTTCAAATTGGAAAATATCATTTGATATCTAAGCCAGTTTTAGGTATTAAATTTTGAAAAGGCAATATCGCGTTCGTCTGATCGTAAAATAGGAATAAAATTAGAAACATTCGTCGAATGCTTTCGTATAAAGGCAAATGGATATATCGTATAAGATGAAAAGGATTTCACATGCTATGGGACATAACTTAATGCGTCTAAAGTAATTTTCTTAGGATGATAAATCTCTAATTTTGTGAACTCTAAGATTAGAGCGATATAACGTTGATACACGGGCAAAGAAATGAGTTTGATAGAGTTGGTTAAATAAAGAACGGATGAAAATAATTGTACGAACGTGGGTATAAGTAAAAATTCGTTGGTATGTACGAACGAAAGAAGGAAAATATAATTGGTAAAATCGTGGATGAAGGGATGGTAAAGGAGTAAGGAGGAGCGAGAGAACGGGTTAACAAGAGAAACGAGTCAAAAGGAATATCTTACGTAGGAGGAGAAAGAAGAAGAGGTGAATGAAACGAGAGTAATGCAACCAATTAGTAAGAATTAGCATGGAACAACGTTGGTGGAAGGGTGCGGCATTGGAGGAGGTAAAACCAAGGAGAGAGGGTGCTAGCACAACCCTTTTCTTCGTCCTTTCACCCGCACCACTAAAATAATTACCGGTGTTCTTCTTCGTCCTTTTCCAGTCTTCTCTACCACCTTCAACCGTTAAATGATTTCCGTGAGCTTCCTGCCACTGTCGGTATTACTTCGGAGCCAGAGTAATCCTGATGAACGGTTAGGAACTGCGAGTATTCTGCTGCTTTCGACGTGAGAAGCAAAGAGATAAAGAGAATGAGAGGGAGAGGGAGAGGGAGAGAGGGAGAGAAAGAAAGCGAGGCCGGTGATTCGTTTCCCTATGAGAAACAACGTCGGGTTAATCCACTCTCTAAGAATAAAGACGCTTTTCTTTTTATTTTCTAATAAAAACTTAGATCGTTAGCTTCGAACGTTGGCCCTGTTGTTCCTTGTTTTTTCTCAATGAAACCAGATGCTTTCTAAAAAGTTCAGAAGCAAGGAACTCACGAGTAAGAAGAAAAATAAGAGGAAAGAGAAATAGGTATATTTCTCTCTCTCTCTCTCTTTCTCTCTCTCTCTCACTCTTTCTCTTTTTTTTCGGACTCCCATTTTTTATTTTGATATAGATGATTTCGAACGAAATATTCCGAGTTATTGCGATACATCATTAAGTCCATTCATTGCCCCGCATTTAGAATGATTTACAGACATAATTCTTGGACAATAAATTAATATTTAAACATTAATATATTCGATTTAATATTACAGAGTTTCGTAATGCGCATTCAATATAAAATAATTGTTATTTTATGACTCTTTTGGGCGAACTGTTTTCTTTCAGTATTATATAGAGCTTTTAGGTGGGATTCTTGAGAGAGGCCTTTGAGTTTGGGCCCTTGGGAGAGGCCTTCGACGGGTCTTCTTCTTTCAGTGGGGAAAAAAATCGAGCTTGATTTTTGTATTTTGTTTTCGTTCGAATGAAATGGTATTCGATATATTCAACCTTCGTTTTGAATTTCATCATGCTCATGCATTCGCGTACGTTTTGAGTTATTTTTCTTCTTTTTCTCTTCTTTTCTTCTTCTTCTTCTCTTTCTTTTCTTCTTCTCCATCTCTACTAATCTTCTTTTCTACTAATTTACTACCTCTTTCTCCTTCTCTTCTCCTCTTTCTCTACTAATCTTCCTCTTTTTCCTATTAATTTTCTTCTCTCACTATTCCTTTCTTCTTCTTTTCTTTCTCTTCTTCTTTTCTTTCTCTTCTTCTTTTCAGACTAGATCATCGAGGGTCAGTAAGGATTTAGTATATCGGTGCGGGTCCGATATATCGTCGAAGGGCTTGATTCATCAACGAGAGATTATTAGATTTTTAAATGGAAGCTTATGGAACTTTTTCGTATTTGAAAAATTATAATCTGGCATATAATTTTTTCTTGCCTTTGTCGAGTATATTATTCTTTTTATTAGATACAAAAATTTCTATCGTATATCAACTCGAGTGTTAAGTTATGCACGAGATGGTTATAATCTATATAGGATTGATACACCGATTTAATAGACGTATAGTATTACTCGACAATTAGTATTACTCTTTATTTCATTTGTAGTTCATATTTTGTCCATACTTGTCGCTAAAATTATATACGCTAAGAGGGGAAGGTGGTGAACAACCTTAAAGGGGATTTGATATTTTAAATATGAAGCGGATAATTTTGCGTACGTTTCAAAGTACGCTTTAAAAAATTGATCCTTAAAAGAGACGGAGGATTATAAAAATGGTTTCGGATAAGCGTCATAAATATACATATATGGAAGTATATTAAAGTTCGCAAGGAAAGGATAGATTGTCGGACATTTCAAGGAGGGCGTAATCATCTTTTCCCAGCCATAGAACAGCATGCCAAGGAAAATCTATTCTTGTCACGTCGAGAAGAACGGGCACAGTTGAGACTTGGTTTAAACTCTTCCCTCTCCTTGGAAAAGCTAGATTCGCTTTCCTTTTTTCGCATCTTTTTCAACGACGACGGATGAAATTAAAATTCTTCATGAGACCGAAACGTCACGTACCGACTCGGTCACGTCGTTGGTTTTGCCCGTCGTTGGGTTAAGGGTAACGTGCCTCATCGACTGCGACGGCATATCCTACGATCTTTGCGAGCCGACGTGGGATTCGTTAAAATCTTAACGATCTTTATTACGATCTTCCTTAGCTACTATTCCATTGGTAGTTTGAAATATTTCTCACGGATATCCGATATTAATTTCCAATCTCTTCCGCCCGTCTCGATCCAATTCGCGATCTTTGCTTTTCTTTTTCTCCTCTTATTTCCTTCCATCGAACTCATTTCGAGGTAATGCAAAACTTTTCCCCTCGGTTCGTTCTCTCTTCCAGAAGAAAACGTTCGATAGACGACGGTACTTGAACGGTCCGGCGAATGCAAGACTTTTATCCAAGCGGACACGAAATCGTCTCGTTGAAAGGTTTTCGTGCAATCCTATCGAAGTCGAAGCCCTTCGAGAAGGAATGTCACTCGAATCGCGAGAAGGATTATAAATGGCGGAGTTTCTGGACGCATTGGACGAATTAATCTTCCTCGATGTCATTATTTAAGCGAGAAATTGATGTGTTCGCGTTAACGACGTTCTCGGGTTACAAAACAATTTCCGTCTCTCTCTCTCTCTCTCTCTCTCTCTCTCTTTCTCAGCCTCTGTCTCTCTTTCTCTCTTATACACTCTCTCCTTCGTGGTAACCCCGTCGTTCGAATAGCTCCTTTCCCTTCGAGCTCTCGATGAGAGCGAAGCTGTGCCTGGTTAATTGGAAGCAGTCTCGAACTTCGCGACCCCTCACTACCAAAAGTGCCGATGAAATTGCACCACCCTCCAGTCTTCGACCGGTTCGTTCCCGAGTTTCGAGTCTTCCTATCCTCCCTTCTTCCCATTTTCTCCTTGCCTCTTCTCTCTCTCTCTCTCTCTCTCTCTCTCTCTCTCTCTCTCTTTGTATCTCGCTTATTCGCTTTCCTGCTCGTTCTCTATGACCCCCATTCTTCAAGGGGGTTCTCTTTGGGAAAGAGCAGAGAGGAGCTATAGATATAAGCGGCAGAGATGAGAACGACGGAGGAAGATTCTCTTTGACTCTTAAAGAGTCTAAGCGTGATGTGTAGGTAATAGTTACTTCATCTCGATGTTGATTATAGTAATTTTCCTGGCCTCGACCAACCTTTGGTTCTCCAGACTCCTTGCCTTGTAAGACAACCTCTCCTAACCCCCCTTCTCTTACTCACTATACCCAGTCATGAAAATTAACTTGGAGCACGTATCGCGCGCACTCGTGAGTACCGTTGCGTTCGTGACATTGTCAAGCGGTGAGATCCAATTTCATGTTTCTTTTACATAAAATTTTTTTTTCTTTTACGGTTCATCCGCTTTCTTCTTTTTCTTTTTTTTTTTTTTGTTTTTCTTCTTCTTCTTTTTTCTTTTTAATTTTTCTTCCTTTCTTTTTCTTTTTTTTTTGTTTTTTGTTTTTTCTTTTTTTTTTTTTTTTTTTTTTAATTTCATCAATAAGTATAAAACTAAAAAAAAAAAAAAAAAAAAGATAATATAAAGAGAAGAGATACAATTATCTGATCTTCTTAACGGTCAAGCGATGAAATATAAAGGTCGATAATAGAAAAAAATGATAATCCTATGGAGTAATAAATATCATCGTCATCTGTATTTATGATTATTCCTCGTTAAAGTGGAAAGCACGAGTCGTGAGCGCATGCTCGTTCTGCAAGTTTCGCGTTAATGATAGCCGTCCAAAGAAAAAGAGAATTTTTACGATCTCGTTCGTTATAATACGAGAATTGCTTCTCTCTCTCTCTCTCTCTCTCTCTCTCTCTCTCTCTCTCTTCCCCCACTCTTTCTCTTTCTTTCTTTCACTTTTTCCATTGGCTTTCGCCATGTCAGCCAACTCTCGTTGGACCATCTCGCTAACATTAACGATTGCGCTCATCGCGTCCGACATTATAAATTACATTCTTGTGTTTTCTTCCTCTCTGCATGCTATGAAAGAGGGCCTTTTGTCCGTTCATTAATACTCACACGTTTATTCTCGAATCGTCGTAAATCTGTACCGTTCGTGTATTTTTTCCCTCATGTGATCGTGCACTCTCTTATCTATCCGTCTATCTATTCTCAAGTTCGATCAAAAATTCCTCCTTCTAAATTTTTTCCATTGAGAAAAATATTCCTCGATCTTTCATCTAATATCATTTTGTTTCTCGACATAACGATAATATTCGTCATTCGTCGATTCGATTTTTCAGGAGGAGCTATCGTTACGTCGTTGAATTCTTTTCTGCTTTAATATAGACCACGATGAATTACAATTTTTCTCTCTTTTCCTTCTACCCCCTCTCTCTCTCTATCTATCTATCTATCTCTCTCTCGCACAATACGTGCACAAATACAAATCCATTTGGGCGTTACTTTCTATTTAAACGAGTTATAACTATCGACGAAATGAAGTCACTCTTCTCTTTCCACTTCCTCTTTTTCTTTTTGTTTTTTACAAATATATATGAAAATCCATTTACGGAGCGGAATTGTTATAATTGATAATCAGCGAAAAAGCGAGAAGCATGAAAAAAATGTTACCTTAGCGAAAAGAAGAGAGAAAGGTAGAGAGAGAGAGAGAGAGGGGGGGGGGGGAAGGAGAGGGCTCGATGCAGGTGGCGAGAGATAGGAAAGTAAAGTAGGGTTCGAAAATGGAGGTGGGGAAGTGAATCTGCCCTGTGTAACGGGAGAGAAACGAGAGTCCTTCGGCGTCTCCTTTAGCTCCTATCTTCGACATTAGTAACCTCCAACTATTCTGAACACTTCGTGTCTCATTTGCATGCTGGAATGCAGTGGTACCCATACACGAGCCTTTCAGGAAAGCTCGTGATTTCTCGATATTCTCGGGATGAAACTTTAGATACTCGTAGAAAGGAGGATATACGTGCGATCTTCGCCAATTCTCTCTCCTTCTATCGTAATTACTAGATACGCGGCTATTCGAGTTCAAACTTCGTAGTTGCGGGTTTTACGATTTTAAGAGATCGTCAACATAGTCATTAATCTAAGTTCGTTCGAGCATAGTAGGAAATATTCATGTTTGAGCGTAAAAAGAAAAAGAGAGGTCGATTGAAATTGAATGAGCCGTATGAGGAAAGATGAGTGGCTCTAGTTCGACGTTCACGGAAAGCGGATCATCTTAAATCACTAATCCATCACTCGCCATTGCCCTTTGACGCAACCGTGCGTGAACTTTACCAGATAGACGATACATCGGCCGCTCTAAACGCATAACGTACTGATCCGTTGAGCTGTGGAGGTCAGATGCGGAGGTCAGCGGCAGAGGTCAGAGGTGGAAAGCCGAGCTTGTTCGGTTAACTACTTCGTTGGTAGTAACGTGCCTCGGCTGGTTAATGTCGAAGGCTTGGTGTGCGAGGCAAGATCTTCGCTTCTACCGTCGGTGTATCATCATCGTTAACTTGAACGCGTTCGATGAACTCAAGGGTAGATCAGAGAGGAGAGTGAGAAATCGAATTGATATCAATGATCTAGCTGACGTAGACATTCCGACCTACGGTCCTGGCTACCGATAACAACCCTTAAATCATTCCAAACCCAAAGGCACGTTCAACCAACGGCTCTTTCTGTTTAGCCGAGTCCGTTAAATTGATTCCAACTTCGACAGGCTCGAACACGCGATCTCATCATTTCTTTTTCTATTCTCCAGTTAAAGATGTATACACGGATCGTTGAACGCTGTAAGTTGGTAAGTTTCTATGATCGTTTCGCTCGGCGGAGCTACGCAATATCGCAGGACGTGGAGTTTACGAGCATATTAGTGAGAACGAACGAAGAGACACGGGTGATCGCGTCTTCACGATTTCACGTGTCACATGGTATGCTCGATCGAACGATCGATCGAGCCTAGATCACGAGCCTTGTGGCACGTTATATTCGATCGAAGATCGTAGGACTCGCGGAGAATCGATTCTAGCGGTGAGACATGTAGGTACATAAATGCCAGGGAAGGGTGACCAGCCTGTTGGGAGCTCACCCCTTCGAGGAAGAGACTCGTTGGCCCGTGAACTCGCCGATAACGCAGAATTATAGTTCCCGCCACTGGCAAAGCCTCCCTTTCGAGTCAGCCCTGTGACTCTCCTTCTCTCTCCCCCCTCTTTCTCTCTTTCTCTCTCTTCGTCTTTCTAACCGTGCAATGCCTATCATCGTGCACATGAAGGCCTGAGTTGGCTTACACCTATCGTTCTTTCCTCATTTCTCTTTTTCTCTATTTCTCTCTTCCTCTTTTTCCTTTTCTTCCTGATTACTTTCGAAGAACCGATTGGATGGTGAATTATAACCGATTGGAAACAACGAAAAGAAAAAAAGTATCGAATTTCTTGTCATCTTTCCTATGCTTTCTATGTGACATTAACGAAGGGCATTCCGCATGATACGCAAGAATGATCATTTTTATAGAATCTTAGATTCATAGCAGACATGGAGATTCGAGATTAAATGCAAAATATCGAATCGATTAATTCAATTGGTTTTTCTCGTTTATCTACGTCAAATATATATTTTATTCTTTCTTCAAAAAAGAAAAGTATATTTTCTTAGATACTTTCGTTCTCTTATAACGATATATCGCTAAATTATTACGACTCGTTGACCAGGTTTTGAAAATTATTGTAATGCGGAGAAACGGCAAATAGCTTTCTATTACTATAGATGACTATAGGTATATACTTAAGTAGGTACGGCATGCCGAGAGAATTCCAGGAAAACGATTTTAGCGTTCTTAGCAAGCTTACTCCCGTTACTTGAAAATATTTGGTGGTATTTCACAGGAACGAGGAAACGCTAATGTTTCGTACAAGTCGAATCTCTGACCGCTTGCAAGTAACCATCCGATTTACACGAACTAATTTTGGAGAAAATTTAATGGAAAATCCGAACAACAAGCACGATGCTATTCTCCAGTAGAAGTACCACTAACGTTTTGTCCGAATAATTTTATTGTGCAACTTATAGATACGATCTTCTGCGGAACGTGAACGTGACGTTTCCAGGGAAAATTAAATGCAGTATCGGTGCGCGAGCCATCTCTACTTTCTCCTCTTTTCTCTCTCTCTCTCTCTCTCTCTCTCTCTCTTTTGCTTCGCTAGCATGGAATGATGACGACGAAAATTATTATTTCGTTTTAAAAAAGAATCGATTTTTTCTTTTTATCGACTGCTTTAAAAATGAACAGGAAACGTTATTATATCATTGACATATATGCTATTGATATTTTAACATATCTACGTAGATAGATATCTATATCATAAATAGCGAATGACAGAAATTTAATATTAACGAGTTTTTGCACGATAAATTGTAGGTCTCTCTATATAATAATTTCTATGCCATTAAATTCGATTATAGAGGTTAACGGAATATTAGTAGCAAGTTTCATCGGGCAAATTAGTTGAATATTTTCATGAATTTCTGAAAGAATATTTATTCCTTTTCTTCGATCGTACTGCATCTTTAAAGATGCACTGAAAATTCTACAATCTCGTTAAAATCTTCTCGTAAACTTTTCTATGTCCTAAGAAAAACTTAGACGAATATTATCATACTGTATCAGAGAGGAAGACAGGGGAGACTATATAAGGAAAAGTTTTCTTTGTTAACGTCGTTAGTACTAGCGGACTGGGGGATGAATAGCTCGGCAATTTCTTCGATGATGCAAGAGAGAGAGAGAGAGAGAGAGAGAGAGAGAGAGAGAGAGAGAGAGAGAGAGCGAGCGAGCGAGAGAGATTCTCGTAATAATTTTCTTCTCCAAATCCTTGGCGCACGATATCGGGGACCGCCCGCGAACGTTGGAGAATTATCGACCTCTTCGTAGCTACCGATGATTAAGCACGATCAGTGGCGAATGATAGTATTGATGGTAGTGGTGGTTAGAGATCGGATATTCTTACGTTGCCCTAAGATTGCCTCACGGATGGTTGCTTTTTTATCGACTCGATGGCTGTTTAAAGTTTGTGCTAGGGTAATACGTTTCTCTAAGGCGACGTTGCTTCAGCCAAACTGGTATTATCAAATTTCTATTATAAGGCGCGATGTACGTTACTAAAGTGAGAACGATCGTTTACGATCGAACGGTATACATATACTCTTTTATTTTTTGTTATATCATCCATTATACATTTTATCGACTTTCAAAAAGTCTCGAGTGAAAAGTAATACCAAACATCTGTTTTATCAATGAAATGAAATTTAGATCTTTGTTAGAATTGTATGGGGGAAGGGGGGGGGGGAAAGAAGGAATTAAGTTTCAACAAGAATTACTTTTTCCCTCCGAATCAAAATTAGATCGAATCTATCTATCCTTTCTATTTTTTTTTTTTTTTTTTTTTTCGTAGATATAACTTTGGAGATCGGAGAACAATACGGTGCATGTTAATTAGTTCCCGACAATTGCAATGGCTGCTCCCTATGGATGCGATTAATCGGACTATCGTCGTTTCGAAGTCCTTCGTTATCGCAACTTTACCGTGCGGTAATTTAACGGCAATTTCGAGTTTCAGGAACATTTATCGGCTCTTTATGCTTAATGATCTACTCGTACGACTTCTCGAAAGACTGTAATTATAGAATTCAAATCATTTTACGAATGATGCGCTTCAACTTTTTTTTAGTTTTTTTTTTTTTTTATTCTAAAAAAATTGTCTAAAATTATTAAGCAAAGTGTGGAAATATTACTTTATCAAAAATAAAGAGCACGTACTACAAAAAGGTTCAATATTGATGCCAGCATTAATTTAATCAATATAACCGATAATAATATTAATTAATAGAAATGGAGGAAAATTAGAATAATTTTAATGGGATAGATGTTTAATTTTCATTTATTTATTTGCCTTCCGTTTTCATTTCACTATTCGTATATTTCAGACAAAAATTATTATCTCATAGAAAGTTATACGTGAACAACTAAGTATATAAATAAAATATTTTTATTTAGTTTCGAGTTTGAAATATTTTTTATTTCACATTGATAGAATTTCGACGATGTCAAAAAAAGAAAATGAAAGAGAAGTTTTGCGTGTGTTTTATTTTAGATTTCTGAAAGTGATCTAAATAAATTTTCCTTTAGATGTTAAAATTATTTGAGACTTTTATAATACACTAATGATATTATGAATGAACGTTAGTGATAAACAATTTCGTCAATGTATTAGTAGAGAACTTCTTACCGTGTCCTTGTATATATTATTATGTTATATCGATCTGTTTATGTCCTTTAGAACTCGTAATTCTCGTTGTTTTTGTATTGCTCGTAATGTTAGTATTCATCGAGCCTCGACGGAAGTAAGACGTTAGTTTCCATGATCAATAAATCTCGCCTGATTCTTAAGATGAGACGTAATACTCGTTGGTAAGCGATAGATATTTATTAATCATTATGCACGTTTTCGTTTCATCCTCAATTTATTCGAGAAAGAAAAGAGATTTGACAAATGAAACATTTTAATATGTAATATTTTATTCTTAGAATCAAATTGTACTCTTTGATAATACAAGGTAGACTATAAGATATTGTTTTAAATAACTATTCAGCTATCCAAGCCCTTAGGAGCTAATCAGGCCCTTAAGATAATTTTCTCACGAATGTCTATTTATTAGAAACGGACGTGCTCGTTTCCATTAATATTTTGTGGCTTTTATATTTTAATACGTTTTATCTACTCCGTTTATTACGTATAATCTCGTTAAAAAAAAAAAAAAAAGAAGAAAACGTGTATTCAATGTTTACAAAACTTGGTATTAAATCTTTTGTTATATATGTTTCAATGCTAACATGCGGTATACATATGTTATTTATATTTATCTTTTATCGTGAAGAGAATGAATTATTCGACGAATCATCGATATCAAATGTAATTAATATCATGTTTCAATATACCGTATAGCTTTGCAAAATAACAATATAGGAAAATGAAATCGATGAAATACGTTATACTCGTTCGCTCAATGTTACTGTAACTTGGTATATTTTCTATTACAATGTTCGTAGCTTTCACACCAAGTTCGATCCTAACGGAAAGGCAATGGCGCGTATCAGAGATATTACGATCATCGATGGAAATCATAATTCATCGTGTATACGCACGGCAATGAATTAACCCTCGCACTGTTACAATGCAAAAGCAATGCTCTTTGATATTTTATGGTAACTGACAAGCCAATAAATGCTTATACGTATCGTTTGAATCATACCTCATCAATATTTTTTTTCCCTTATTATTTAATATAAATTACATTTAATGATAAATATATAATACTTTCTTTTTCTTTTTTACATTATATCACACGTATAATAATATTATAATATTATTTTCGATTTGATTTTCTTATAAAATGGAAAAGCAGACATTTCACTAGTCTCGGACAAAATGTTGCAGAACAAAATAGATCCAATAGTACGAAGCTTTTTAATATTTGTCAATTTTTATCGTGTTGTTGCTTATTTTCATTTAACTATACTTGCCTCTTCTCGAGAAGGTAAACTTTTCTCTTTTATCTCGACCTTAGGATCAGCGAAAAGGAAATTCTTAAAAGGAGGAGCTAAACGCGAATGAAATGAGACCCTTTGAGGACAGCGACCCTTTGTATTCCTCATCTTGGTGAAACGACATATAAGCATACCGAGAATCTCGTTGCTCGTTTCTCCTATGTAAAACGATCCTAGCGTTTGGTTAATATCCCGAACGATATAATATAAATGCAATGTGCCGATGCTTTATAAAAGGAAGATTACCCCTTGCTCATTTTTGCATCGCCCGAAGGAATATAGAAATTCACAGGTATAATCTATCGACAGTATGGGGGATAAGACTCAGAGATTAACCAGGAGTTTCTTTGATATAGCTTAATTTTACTTAAGAATTCGTGTTCTTAAATTATATCAAAGGTAAATCAAATTAACTGAGAGCATTTTTCATAATCCGCAAGATTTTAACGAGGTTGGATTTTTGAGTTCGATGTATCATCCTTTAATTATAAAAATTATGGGAAAGAGAGAGAGGGGGGGGAGTGGGGAGGGGAGGGAGGGAGAAAGAAAGAGGAGGAAAAGATGATCTTGCAGGATCGTTTGACAGAGCGTTCAAGCGTGTTCTCACTTTTAAGTTAGTTCACACGCATGCGGCGCAGCCAATCGTCCGCGAATTCAAGTCGTGCCCGTCGATAGTGAATGAACGACGCAATGATATATCGGTAGAGGTACCGACAGTGTTATATATATATATATATATATATATATATATATATATATATGTAACCATACGAATATCTCTCTATCGGTTTGTATAGGCGCTCATGCTCGACTATTTGTATCAAGTTCCTGCACCGACCTCCTGTATCAAGTGTGTAACGAGCCTATGAGCGTAGGAGAGTGTGTCCGTATGTACTATTTAGATTCCGGTCGCATATATAATAATCTAGTAATATCTGGCTTTGCTATCAAAAGCTTGAGATATGTTTGATAGTTATTCAATTAATTTAGATAATAGTTTATGATCCGGTTAATAATATTTATCGTATATTTCAAATGTCGTTTTACAACTTATTAAAAAGGACGAGAATACGGAAGCGTATTGTAACGAAATTCATGAATTATATCTTTTTTCTTCTTATTTATTCAAATCAATCGCTTTATCATTATCATTATGTTCGTTCGTATTTGATTTTTAAAGAATAATGTTATTGAAAGTAAGAGAAAATCTCTGTACAAAATTCTTGGTAATTTCGAATATTTTTGTACAACACCGTTTGATTTATATTCACGTATAGTATGTAGGACATATACATAGATACTTCAACATTACGAGAAACGATTGTTGTCACAGTGGATTTTACAGTGCATTGTGCTCGTATTATAATTTTTCTTTCGGAATCGGTCATTCATGTTTAATTCGAATTTACTACCTTCGTCTCGTACTTCGTTCTCACGTATTCCATAAAAGCAAAGCCATCCCATAAAAACCCATATTTTCAATGTTTTGACATGGTTGTTTCAACATGTTGAAAGATAAAATGCATGTTTTTTCTTTTGTAAAATTATCTTCAGAAGATAAATAAATTTGTCTTGAAATTTATGATACAGACAAAGTCGTTAATATATAAAAAAGGGATTATTAATCATGGAAAAGATAACTTGATTTTTGTTTTATTAATAAAAAGAATTTTGTGAATTGACATCGTTAAAAAAAGTTACATTTGAATTGGACAAATTGTCTCTTACGTATAACAAACTTGTACGTCATAGATAAATAAATGAGATAATAAAGTACATGGGGTGCGAGCGAATTTACGAATGGTTTAGATATTAAACCATTCGTAATGTATGTTAACATTCAGAACTTAACTCGAATTAATATAAATAAACGAGAAGCACGATCCTCGATTTATTTCGAGCTAAAATAATTCAATAAAGGATAACTATTTTTAACGATTAATACATTTAATGTATGCGAATCCAATAAACATGAATCTTAAGGGTAATGCAATTTTTGTAGATAAAAAGAAAATGGGATTCTGTTGAAATAAAATGTATTCATTTCCAATATTTAAAAGGTCCGAGATCCAATTAAATTTAACGTGTCGATAAGAAATCAGTATTGAAACGAATTAGAAATGAAAGCTCTTAGTATTTATCAGTCGAAAATTACAATAATTGTAATAACGTTCAAAATCTTGATTTTCGCAAAAAAGTCGGGGTAAAGAAGGGACGTGCAAAAATTTTCAATTAGAAAGATTTGGTTTGGTGAATCGTCGAGGTAGCTCTATCGGATGAAGGGCGAGGCGAAGTATGACGGAGAATGGGGGTGGGGGATTCGTCGGTCCGTCGGAGGGGATGGGATTGGACGTGGAAGAGCGAAGGGACGACGCTTTCGAGAGGGTGTGAGTCCAGCGTAGAGACAATAGTAGGCGGACAAAAGCGTGATATACGGCGACCCCCGGAGCAGTGGTATTAAAATCATATTTTTAAGCCCTTGCGTCCTACCCCTGGTTCAACCCCGTACCGTCGCACCGTTCTTCTCCTCCTTTCCCTCGGTCCTCAGCCCCCATTCGACCCTCCAATCCATGCGGAATCGCAGTGTACGAAACGCTGGAGAATAGCTTCTTTCTCTCTCTCTCTCTCTCTCTCTCTCTCTCTCTCTCTTCTTCTCTTTCTTTTCCTCTCTTTCTCTATCCCTCGGTAGCAGTGTTTTAACATGATAGTACTTTTAATTGGATCTATTGCTTGTAATTAATGCAGTTTGCTAAGATAAAAATTCAGATTTTTCATAATCAACAAAGCGTCCTTTTTTTTCGATATTATTACATATACAACGGGAAGAATATTTTATTGAACATTTATCTTGATATATCAGGATAATACATGATTATAATTTTATTTCGGTCTCACGTGTTGTAGGTATACGTCACCGAATTGGAAATCTGATTTCAAAAATATATATATACAGAGATCGGAATCTATATTGACTATTTATCGCGATGCCCGAAGAGGACGAATGGGATAATCTTTGAAGGAAGGGCAACTTCGAAGTCAATACGTATATCAAAGGTTCGAGATCCGCGACTGCGTTTGGAATTCCACAGTGGTTCTATGCTCTCGAGGGAGAAGCAGGTCCTGTAGGTTATTCAGCTCCTATCCTGATTTAAAGTCCTTCGGAAGGGATGATATATAACTCTAGCTATATCTTCGCATTTACAGTCGGGCACGCGTGAAATGAATATCTTCTTCCTTAACCGTTACGTTACCTCTTATGGCCGCATATACATATACATATATCTACATATACCTTCCTATCTACCTACATATATCATATCGATATCATTATTTCCCGTGATTTGGCTCCTGTTTTCTCTTTTTTTTTTTTTCCTAATACATATAATCCTTGAATCGAAGCTTTTCCAATTTCATTTTTTTCGTTTTTGTTTTTTTCCCTTTGTTTACGCTACCATGAATGTTTGTACGATGTACACGTCAATGGAAATTCGAGTCAATCGGGTATTTTTAATATAATATATAATATATATATTTTCTTTTTTTTTTGTGCGACATTGTTAAGATCAGGTTTCTTGATATCAGCGCGTACGCTTCAAGGCATAAATTTTTATCGGTGGTACGTGTGTGTAGGATTAGAGAATATCGATACTTTGGATATGACGGATCAATGGAATCAGATTACAGAGTTTTTATGAGAATTTGCTGAAGCGAATAGTTCAAATAGAGGCGTTAATTATTCTCCATATTAATTGTTCGTTTCGTTCGGAAATACAGATTTCCGAGCGTTAAATCGTCAAATCGTCGGATCGTAAAATTTTTTATTATCAGATAATTTGAAAGCTACGATGGATAGAACTAATGATTTCTTTTTGTCAATGTTAGTTGAACGGGCTAGTGAAACGACAAACGCATGAAATTAGGAACGTTAGTATGCTTAAATGCTGTGAGCACAGTTTACGTGCTTGAGTACACTCTGACTTGGTAAAGATAAATCTCACATATGTATGACGTCGTCGTTTAGTTCAAGCAAATGTCAGACAGAATCTTCACGGTGCTCAAATTTTGAACGACTTTTCAGCGAGAAGCTGGAGTATCGCGCAGGTGCGACAATATTTGATTGAGGTAAATATTAGGTTAATGCTCCAAGTGTTTCATATCTTGCAAAAGTTCTATTCGTTCTTTTCTTGTTTTTCTTTTTCTTCTCTCTCTCTCTCTCTCTCTCTCTCTCTCTCTCTATCCCTCCCCCCCTCTCTCTCTGTCTATCTCTCTTTCTCTCTATTTCTCTCTCGTTCATATGAATACGTTAGCTAGAGAAAGTACGAAAGAAGCGAACATGCCTAACAGCGTTCCTGAAGAATACTACCGCGTGAACTTATCACTTGGTCATCTTTCTCCACCGAAAACGAGGATGTACTTTTAATACACTTTTCAAATATCATATTCTTTTTCACAATTTGTATAACGAAAAGTATGCGTGTACAAGTGTATCCTCTTTTGCTTCTACATTCCGTGCCAACGTAGTTTTAATTTTCTCTCCTACGTTATTTCGTACCTTTTTGAGTGAATATAAAAGAAAGACCAAAAAGAAAAAAAAAAGATTAGAAAAAAGGAATAAAAAAAAAAAAAAGAAAAGAAAAAGAATAAAAATAAAAGATGACATATTCGCAACCTATGAACGCTTATGCGAGCTGCTACACTTCATTAGAACTTTTAAATTTTGTTTCTCCTCGTCGTCAGGAACGTAACTCGCGAAGTGCAGGAGTTTCGTTAGAGCAACGTGAATTTGCTGGTCCCTTGAACGTCGTTAGACGAGCTGCGAGTTTCATCGTGCTTTTACACGGTCTCTCACGTAAATGTTTCACCTTTCCTGTCTCCGACATCTTTTCTCGCGCGTGCTACCACGTGAAACCGCGTTTATCCGTACATTATAACGTTCTCGAAACACGAATTATAGTTAGAAAGGAAAGCATATCTGCGAAAGTTTCATTCGTGTTGCGTGACGAACTTTCTAATGGTCATCTATAAGAAAATATATCGTATATGACATTAATTTTTGTTTAAGAATTACACACGTCCGTCATAAGCGATTTATCAACTTTTTTTTTTTTTTTTTTTTTTTTGTTCGTAGGAACAATCGGTGAATATAATTTTGATCAATTACCCATTTATTTCTCTCTCTTTTCTTCGATCTTTCAATTTTTTACTTTTATTTCATTTTTTTTTTTTTCTTTCAATTGTGACTGACGTTGGTACTTTTACTGAAATGCACGATACTCGTTTACGTTGCATGTTGGGATATTTACTACGAACGTACCTCACGTAAATACTTTCTTTCTTCTTTTTCGAGGGCACCAACTTGCTCCAGTTCGCCCACATGTATTTTATTTACAGGAACACGTACCTATCGGAAAATACATTATGTATGTCCCAACGACGTAAGAGACTTTCTTCTACCTAGCGAATCTAATTGTACCTTCTGTATGGGTAAAGTATTTTTCACACCTTCTTTCCGGAATCCTTTCTATCTTTGCTTCTACCTTTTTCCTGTATTCCTTTTGTCATTCTCTTTTTCAAAAGGGAAAAGAAAAACTTTGTTTTCTATGAATTTACTAGGAAAATTCCGTGTAAATGAGACGTTACGCATATGTTTTTGATTAATAACACGCGCATTTTTGCGAGTTTTTGCTTTCCTTTTTTTTTTCTTTCTTTTTTTTTCTCATTTCACAGTCGTTACTATCACCATTGCGTTATTTTCGTTTGAGAATTTTTTTGTAAACCGGAATCAGCTATTACTATCGACATATCTTTGCTATCGAAAGAGTTACAGTTGATGAATGTTCCCAGAATGGATGTATGCTTTTCTAGAAAGAAAATAATAAATGGGAAATTTATGAAAGGAAAAGAAATTGCAATATTATTCAACATGCTGGATTGACAACGTTTTTACATTCGTTTTTATTTTTTTCCTTTTTTAATACGAAATTCCATGGTAGCTCTTTTACCGTAGCACTCGTAATTTTATTCTCTTCTCTTACGACTTTTGAAATGGTTGAAATCGTTGTACGAGAGACAAATAATCTCATTTGTGCACTTGTAATAACTTGGAGTGAAGAGGGAACGAAGGTTTGTCGCGAAAATTTAATCGAAAATTACGATGTGAACGGTATACGATGACGATGACAAAGATTTTTCTGTATAGATAATACGGAGATAAGATTCGAGGACAAGTACGGTGACTTTTATTACACTCACCTCGAAGTACTATTTCATTTTAAAGTTAAAATCGTGTCGAGCAAAGCTCTTACGTTGGTATACCATTATAACTGGTGTACCGTCCCGATCAAATCATATATTATCATTCGCTTGTTTAAATAATTTCATAAAATAGATAATCTGTTTACTCTAGGGTCTTGGATATGCAAGTCTAAACGCAATAAACACATTTGGCATTCACCGAGGGTATTCTTAAACAAACATACTATGCAGACATAGTTACAGCCGGATCAGAATAGGATCCGAAGTATTATCATCTAAAAACTAAAATATTCCTTTTGAACTATGTACCTTTTTTTCTTTTTAGTTGTCAAATCAGAGAAATTGTTCAAACATATTCTAGTTGAACATTCCGGAGAAATCTTTGATCGATCGAAGATTTGAATCATTTCTTTCTTTACTTTTTTCTTTAACTTTTTACACAAACTCCACCTTCCTTTTTTCCTTTATCTTTTTCTTTAAATTATCCGATGATCTTGCCGGATTGTGAACCGAGAGATGTGAATGAGCGTCTCAAAGAAGTTACGAATGAAGTAGCATCTAAGATTTATCAAGATCAACCAGATAGGAATTAGGATTCACTAAGAATCAGTCGTACCAAGATATTTAGCAAGAATTGTGTACGATAATTAGATTTAACTAAGATCCATCAAGGATCTATATTATTAATAGAGTGTTATATCAGGAGTTGTGTTCCGTCATTATAATTATTTTTCTAGAACTTTTCAACAAAATCAAATCATTATATACGTAAGCGTTATTACTATTAAGTACGTGTATTAGAATAGAAATAGGGTAACACACGTCTTGCGAATCAGAGTTTTCTCGGAGCGATGAGTTTAGATCCGACCTAGGAATTGGTTTATTAAACACGTTTCGATCACGATACAAGATTGAGAAAGACGGCGATGACAGGATTCGGCCTTCGGCGAAAAGGGAAGCTCAAATAAAATGGCTTTTTCGTTGCTTGGAAGTTTATACATTGGGGAAATTCCTCGAGGGTATTCTAATCGATCCCTTGCGAGTGATATCGGTCGATTCGAGGACAAGAGATGTGGGCAAGGAACAAGAACGAAGAGGAAGAAAGATGGATTTGTATGCGAGCGGCCGCGTTAAACGCTCGCTCGAGTCGATAATTCGAGTCGTTCGGAGTCAGTACCTCGCAATATTCCTTTGCGAGAGAGTACGAAGATTCTGAATCTCGGCGGGAAGTTTGGATTGGTAGTTCTCTCTCTCTCTCTCTCTCTCTCTCTCTCTCTCTCTCTTTCTGTCTCTCTCTCTTTCTCTTGAAATCTCCTCGTGATACGGCGTACCACCGAAATCCCGGACTAATCTCAATTTACGACACCGCCGCGAATCATATATCCTAGCCAAGGCCGAGAGAGCTCTCTTCGCCCTCTCTTACACTCAGCTCTTCTATAGCCAGGAAGCACGATCAATCGAATTCGTAGAATCCCGTTGAACTTATCTCTCCGACCGTCAAATCGACCAATCCACGGATTAGAAACGTTTCGTAGCGAGGGAGATTCTATTTACCCTTTTTATATTTTCTCTTTCGTTCGATGTTATATTACATGAGAAGTTTAGTATTAGTATCGTTTTATGATCAATATTAAAAATGGGGACGACGAAGGTTTGATGAGTCGAGTGGTGATTAAAAATTATTAGACCTTCGTCTCCTTAATAGGATCGTTGAAAGACGGGAGACGGAGGAGGATCGACGGAAGAGAGACGGGAGAGAGGGAATGATGAAGATAGAAGAAGAGAAAGAGAGGTAAAGTTGGCGATTGGAAAGAAGAGCGTGACGGTAGAGAGCTCTTGGACGTTCAACGACCGATATGATCGCATAGGAAATCGATTTATGTGGTCGTCATGCGCCTCTTTCTCACCGCCATCACCTCGTAATATCGTATTTTATCGAGATATATCGGCTTTACGTTCGGTGGAAGTAAATATTTTTCCGGGGCCACCGATTTTCCACCGGAATTCGGGGAAATTCTTTGGGGCAGTCCTCTAGACAGGCAGGGATTCTTGGAAACAAGCCAAAAGATTCAACCGGTCATTTGTTAGGAACGAAGGAAAGAGTGCTTGTAGGCGCATTCGCGGTACATCCTTGAGATTTCGTTAGGTAGAAACGGATAGTACAGGGAGAGATATGGGACGAGGATAAGGGCGAGAACCTGGCGAAAGATCGAAACAAGGTAGTACCATGAAATATTTGTCAATCGCAGAGTGTCGAAGATCTCTCTCTCTCTCTCTCTTTCTCTCTCTCTCTCTCTTTCTCGATGGAGAGAGAGAGAGGTAAAGTCGATTTAACGCCCGTTAAGAAAGTAATTCTTTTAGAAAGGACGGGCCATTGGTGTGAGTACATTGCGAGGGTGGTAAGGATTCACGGCCCTCCCGGACTTACGACCTTCCGGAAAGATTCGCTTCCGTTCGCTATTATCGGCCGACGAACGGAACATCAATAACCAATTTTGTAAGACTAATATCGTGAAAATTAGTTTCCTACGTTCCTTTCCGCCTCTCTCGCCGTTAGCTCTTTTCCTCTTTTCTTTCTTTATCTTTTTCTTATTCCTTTAGAAAATACCTTAGTTAGGTCTACGACCTCGTGATTTTCTTAAAGTTTATCGTTATGACCAAGCACCTCGTGAATCTTTTTTTATCGTTTTGCGATCGCCATTTTTACATACATTTCTCATTTTCTTTCGTATTCTACTGATTCGACGAGTGTAAAACTCTTGATCGGATTCGAAAAGTTGTAAAGAAGAAAAAATTGATTTGTAATTTCGTTTCATCGAGATATATTAGTTAATAATTCCTCTCTCTCTCTCTCTCTCTTTGTTGTTTAAACTTGACAATTTTAAATGTGTTCGATAGTTCGATGCGTTTCGATTCGTTTTGATAAACATCAAGAATTAATTAGAGGAAATACTTTGCTTCTTTTTTATTTATTTTTACATGAGAAGCTGTAAAAGTCGAAATACTGTTCGTGAAAGAGAGAGAGAGAGAGGTGAAAAGGAAAAACTTATATTGGAGATTACCTAGCGGTGTCACGTGATCTAGGGCGTCTCTTAATTATAAATTAATTATTTCACGAGTTATAGCCTGATTGCCGTTGATGCGCACCTTATTCCTGGGGTAATTACCGCTTCTTCAGCTGCGAGTCGAGTTTCATGCGCCTTACATCTTCCTTTTCTTAATATCCTTCCATTTCTATATACCTTTCCACTCCTTCCCCCTCTCTCTCTCTCTCTCTCTTTCTCTTTTACTACAGCTCTTTCTTTCTTTCTTTCTTTCTTTCTCTCTCTTTTTTCTCCCCTTTTCTAAGTCTTCTCTATCCTACTTTCGTACGTTCCCATCTTCCTTCTCTACCTCTATACCTCACCGCTGCTCCTTCCCAACATCCTCAAACTTTCCTTTAGGAGTCGTTCGTTTTCTTTCGCTGTCGTCTTTTTTTGTTGCGCCACTCGTCGTGGCGGTGCCTCTTTTCATCCTCGAAATTTCCACCTCGACGAGTATGCATTTTACGAACAAATTTTCCACAGGTTTTCAGTGCGTTTTGTAGAAAAAACGCGAACTCGAGTCTACCGGATCTGACAAATTGAACAAATTCTGAAGTTTCTTCTCTTTTGCGAAAGAGACGAGTAAAACGATTCTCCGAGTCATCATTGAGATATGAAGAGAGCTTATGATCCTCTTTCTTAAGATCGAATCTTCTTTTGCACAATTAAATGCTTAATACTGTAAAGTAGTATTATACACGGAATCAAGGTTTTCTTTTTTTTTTTTTTTTTACAATAAGTAAAAAGAAATCTGTGGTTAAAATTAATAGGTCGTACGTTGGCAATTCAATGACTCGATTGATCGATCGATCGATTTTCTACTTGAAAGGTAAAAAAGCATTTTTCACCTTTCTTTTTTTCTTTTTTTTGCAATCTCCTGACCGCACAAGTATCTATCATTTCGAAAACAGATCGATCGATTGCTTACAAAACGCGTGTTTATTCATAGGAAATGTCCACATATGCTTCGTTTACGAAGATGATTAATTTACCGATTTCACTGTATTCGTTCAAAGATGAGAAATAATTCGAAATAATGACGAGTGAAATAGCGTTACTAGGGATATCCGTGTCGTTATAAATGCCCTCAAATATACATACATATCTACATGCATGCATATATATATACATATATTTATTCATAGGTGACACGCGTATGTGTTTATTCGTGCTGCTATGTACGTATGTATGTATATATGTATGTATATGTGTATGTATATATATATATATATATATATATATATATATATATGTACGTATATATGCATGTATATATATACCGTATCTCGGTCGACCTCTCATTTCCATTCTCTTCTCTCGTTTCTCCTTTCGCCCTAGCATAGTACGAGTACTTTCCACCCTTCTCGCGTTCTTCTGCCCCTCTGCAAAAATTCCCCGTTTTCTGGCCGAACCGCGGCCATATTTTTACGTAGGGGATCTAAGGGTGCCAGGATGTCTATTAATAAGCATACACATCGGACCCGTGGCATCTCGCGATAAAAAGTGATCTATGTCGCACGGATGGCTCTCCAACTTGCGACTAGGTGGCTGATATCGACGATTTATATCCACGAACAAATTGCCAACACGATGTATTCGACATTTTTCCAAAAATGTTTATACTTTTAAGGTTCTCGTGATCTTTTAGAAGAATCGGTAAATTAACTTTATTGTCATGTTGAAAATATTATACACGGATATATATATATATATATATATATATATATATATATTATTTTCTCTGTTACTCGTCTTTTCTATTTCTTTTTTTTTTGCTCTCGTTAAGAACTTTCTTGAATTGAAAAAGGGGAAATAGGAAAAGAAACTCGTTGGAACATTCGACGTATATTATTCCTTTCGCCTTTATCCTTCTCATCGTGTTTTATATGCGCGCGTAGTTTTGCCTATATACCACGGTTCCTTTCATTATATCCAGATTGGAATCCTAGATCGAGAAACGAAAAACGAAGTATTTTTGTAGCGAGAAAATGCACGATATGCGACTAGGAATATATAAATATTGTTCGGTGAATAAGCTAGAAGCGTATTTTCATGAACGGTACCATACTAAGATATTTTATTCAGTTTCTTATCAATTTCTTATTAAGTTTTCGTATATCTTGAATTTATATTGGATTATCCCATTCTTATGATCGCTATATTTATAAAATATTACTTCAGAGGAAGTTTTATTCTAATAATTTAGCAATTTAATAATACGCATTAAAATTGTTATCAACGAATAATGGTGCACGTTATATCGACGTCTAAAATGCACTGGTACTTTTTGATTTATTCGACTGTAGGTGGGAGAGTTTGGTAAGAATTCTTTGTGCCCCTCAGTCTGCATACTGAGAAACTCGATCTGTTTGCAAAAGAGACGGAGTTATAAATCACAGGGTATGAAGGCCGCATAAAGAAGAGAATCTCCACTTCTTATCGAACAAAAGAATAGCTGAATATCGAAAGACTATTTCGAGCGAACTATGTAAAATGTAAAATTCGTGGTTTTGCTATGCTTGTCAAAATTTAGTAGTGTCATTCTCATTTTATATGAGAAAAATATATTTATATACATATATATATATATATATATATACATATACATATATAGGATCGTGATTTTATTCTTGTTTTATATTATTTTCAATTAGATTAATAAATACGCAAAAGTTAAATATAATTGTGCATCTTTCGTATGAAAGTTTAACATAAATCAAATTTTAACCTTTGTTGGTAAATTACGAAAAACGGTGCAATAACATTTTGAATAGAATAATATTATCCTTTTAATTTGAGATTCGCTATTCCTTATTAAAAATCCTTTTCGCGTAGTAACGAAGTTACATTGAAAGTTTTATCGGGAATATTCGTTTTTGAATTTTTATCATTGTCAAAGGTCGTCGTTCTTAGAAAAGCTTTTGATCTTTTTTGATCTTCGAATCTTCATTTCGGCCAGATATAAGCATTCACCTTGGAAAGATATTTTAAAAGAAAGCTTAGAATCTCTAACAAAGATTTCAGCGGTCTTTATAATACAGAAAGGAAAATGAAAAAAGGGACGAAGTGCATAGCGCGGGCCATCAACCTATCAGTACCAAGCAAGCCAAAAGAAGTACAGAAACTTGTCAGTGCAGATATAGCGGAACCGTGTCCCAATTTGAGCCAAGGAAGTTCATCTTATTGGACGCCGAAGCCGGTTCACGTTAAAATTTGTACACGAAGGGATATGGAAAGAATTTGTCCACCGAAGGTGAGATAATATTATTTATAAATCGACTCATATAATCGACCCTTTGCGTGTGGAATTACAAAGATTAGTATATCTAAATTATTAATCATTTCTTTATGATTTGCTTTAGAGTCTAAGCCGAAGGAAAGTTTACCTTTAACTGTTTATGTGACTTAAATTTGTACATGTTACGTATACAAAGTGCATCCAATCGTTAAATTTGTCGTTTGTAATCGGAAAGTTTGACCATGCTTCGAACACGTCACGGAACATATACAAACTGTTGAAGTGGAAAGTAGGGCGGCTTTACATAACGCGTTCAGTACGTCCAGCGATTTGAACGAAGCCGAAGGGTAAATGCCCAAGTTTTAGTGGTTTACGTAAATTTCCTGGTTTTGATCGAACTCTTGACTGTGAAAGTGAGCGTTAATATTAGAAGGAGTAGGAAAGTAGATTGCGCGTGGATCGATACGAATCGTCGGAGTCTTGAAAATATGTGATTTCGAGAATAAAAACGACTGGTGTTTTGTACGAATTCATTTTAAGGGGGTAGGATCGATATCGGTATCGGGAAAGAAAATATATCCCAACGGTTTAGCGATTTAACGAGGATCGTTTTTTTTCTTTTTTCTTTTTCTTTTTTTTTTTTTTTTTTTTTTTTTTTTTGTAAGATGAAATATACAAATATTTCATTACAAGTATTTTCTTTACTTCTTGTCCGATGGATAAGTTCATGCGACACGTTCACTTACGATGAGACTAACTTACCTTGGCATACGTGACTCTTGACAAGGTGGACAAGTGGTTGATGTTGTTCCAACGCCTGTACGGAATTAGTTAGTCGATAGCTAGTAGCGTTTACCTCGAATTAGCTCGACGGATGGCGTAGAGGTATAGTGACGTCGATTGGTCTCTAATGGAAGAGAACGGTCAGTAATCCCTATACTCATTAGAGACAGGTTCCTACGTGACTTCACAATTGGTAACTAACATTCCGCGAGGCTTAATATCTGTCGAATTATTCAATATAGGTTATCGTAAAATCTATTAAATCTTTCATGGACGTTTGAACGATCATCTTCCTTCATCCCAACGATATATGAATTTTTTTCATGGACTTGACTTTTTAACGAATTTATTTATTTATTCATTTTTATTACGTTTTTAGATATGCGTGTGTCCATTGAAGCCAGCGCGAAGAACGAGTGCTCAGATATTTTTCATAATAGTAATTTTTCTATTGAAAAGTGCTATCGTAGGCACTCTTTTATACTGGATGTACACCGATGGTAACTTGCCATTTTTCCCAGACATCGACAAAGTAAATATAACGTAGCTTCCATTGCCATTGCCTTGTTCATATTGTTATACTATTCATACGAATACATTTCTTTAGATCAATATACCGCCCCTTGAGAATACGAGGTACTCATTGATTCAAAAATATAATCGTGCAGTTTTTAAGATCATGAATATTCTTGTTAATTTACCGCAAAAAGTTTGTGAAAAGCTTTCGAGTATTGTATTTAAGCATGAAAAGACAAATGAAAAAACTACCGAGGATGATAATACCAATGAACGTGGATAATATAGAGAAGTACTCGTATATTTAACATTTTAATTGGCTTATGAAAATCTAATCACTATGAAGATTTAATCCTTATTTTATCTTTTTCTTGTAGATCTTAAAAGAACGATCGATGATAGAATGATTAAATATCATATATTTATAAAATATTAAACTTTGAAATTTAAAACGATAATGGTCGAGGTATTCATTTTATCATAGTTTTTCGTCTATCGTGAACTTTTGTCCTTATATTTTGTCTGTGAATTGGACTTCAATGTCGATTTATCGATGTTCATATTTCTGGAAATACCCGAAGAAATCAAGTTTTGTAAAATAAATATAAGGGTTTCCAATGAATTTGCAATGATTTTCTGCAATATTTATGTACCTTTATTGATTATAAAATATATTTTTGTTAATTACATGAGATATGATATTTGTAGTGCCTTTTTCCATCAATGAAAATTTAAATGTCGTATTAGTAAATTTAAAAACACGGTTTACGATACCACAACAAGGAACAAAAGAATTGTTTGTTTTTGTCGCCTGTTCTACAGATTTTTAAGACCTTTGGTTAGTACACGCTAGGGACGTTCCTGAGATGTTTCTTTCATTCGCATATAGAGAGATACACACTCGAGAGAGTATGTAGAGTATAAGCCGGGATTAAAATTCCGTGCATGATTCTTTCATTTTTTCCGGTGTACCTGAAGGGCACACAAGGGATTTTACACAGAGCTTGCATATCAAGCGATTTTTATGATACACATTTCTATAACCGTGAAAATGTACTTTTTCCTTTTATTTTTCTTTCTTTTTATTTTTTCTTTCCTTCCTTCCTTCCTATCGAGAAGAAAACTAAGATGTTTTTTTTTTTTTTTACGTATCGTAAATAGATGTCTTCTTTTACAATAGGTAACAATTTAGTTTATCGGTCGTTCACATTGTAACGACGATCGAATTGTTTGTGTTCGAACAAAATGCAATTGAATACTTGAATAGATCGAAATTTTACACGATGAAAAGATACGTGAGAGACAAAGAGGTGTAATACTGAAATAAGGCGAATTCCAATTTTCGTTTCATTACGAGCGAATAGCCGCCACCTGTTTCTTCCGACGACAGGTCATTATCAGGTGTGTAACTTTTAGGTGTTTAATGGTGTACGCTCTTGTTTCCAAAGGATGATAAAACTTCATTAATGACGATTGAACGGGGAAATTCTATGATCAATTTTGTTACAACCATTTTTACGACTATTACGTTTCATCTTCAACAGTCGCGATACAATGATATATTGTATAAATATAAAAAGTATTAAAATGATCGAACGTAAAGTTTCATTCAAATATATGTCGCAATAAAGTGAGAAATAATGTCTTTTTTCATTACGAAAGGAAGTAATTTCAAAGCTAAACAATGTAGAAAGGACATTAGGAGAATGGAATTGATGGTTATTTAAATTGTACAAACACTTTTAGGCAGTTTGGACAGTTAAACAGTTTATTCAGATCGAAATTTTATGTAATATATATACATACGAGTTAGTTGACGATATGATGGAGTTTTGATATGAAATCACCTATACAGTGAACTTAAAACGTGGTTGTTCGTCGATTTACATGGACTTTTTTCCTCACAAGAGTATTGAATTATGTACAATTATTATTCCCTACTATCATCAATCATTCAATTATATTTTCATTTTTGAATTTGATCTCATATCGTGATCGGTTAAAATGCATTTGCCGATCAAGAAAAGGTAGTCACGGTGAAAGAGAATTATAGCCTTAAAATTGCAAATATTTTAGAACCTTTATATTTTGATTTCGCAGTGAAAATTGTAGGAATATTATATCCAATCGATATAGGTTTACGAAATTTCGGTCGTGTTGTATAATAAAGGATATGTTAATTATAAATCTCCGCGTCGATTTTTTTTTTTTTTTACATAATAAATTTTTATGGACGACGATCGACGAGAATCAGATATGTATAGTCAAATGTTCATAATGATATGAATCGATAATCGTTTACAAGATGTTGATATTGTTTTCGACTAATACCACCCGAGTTTTATTGTCCACTTTGAAAGGAAATTTGTGACCGTAGTTGTATGCTAAAACAAGGCCAAAATTTATCTAATGCTGGGAAAGTGATTCGTAGTTTCTGTATCGCCAAAGTTTACAGACGCAAGATGGATAGTTGTACGTATAGTAAATATATACGTGTAATTCTCTTTGTCTATGAAATTGTTGGCCAACTACTTATTTGATAAGAACTTGCTTAAATTATAGCCGATGCTTATGGAGGTACAACGATGTTCGACACGATCACTTTCGAACTTAAATTTACAGTACGTAAATCGATTTAACGGTAATATATACAGCGACACAACATCAGCTAACGAGTAACGATCATACGATTTTTACTTTTGTTTTATACATAGAAACAGACACTCGAAATTCCGCCCAACGCACTTATAATTTCTTCTCGTTGTTATCATTCTCACGAGAAATCAATATCTTCTATTTTCTATTCTTTCTATCTCTCTCTCTCTCTCTCTCTCTCTCTCTCTCTCTCTCTCAATCTTCCAATAAATTATTTTTACACATTAAGATTTATAATCACTTTGAGCGAGAGTCTTAGACAGATTAAATTCATGTCACTTCATTCGCCTACGATTATATTTCGTCATATTTTCATTCGCTTACTGCTGCCAAGAATCTTCCATGGTTCCGTCGCAAAATATCACGTGGAAGCCCGATATTTGTGACCTTATAAATTGAATTTTTCACTTGAGGATAAATGCCCTTCCGAGCCTTCTTCTTCTTTTCCTTAAATCATTTTTCTGCTATTCGTTTATGCAGATATATGAATCTTAAATGTATATTTTCATGTTGCTTTCTAAGAAAATTAAATAAATTCATCGAGGCAATTAGATATGGGATACAAAATTCACAAACGATTATGGATTGGTTAAAATGATCGCCCTACCTATGTATCTATGTTATTATATGTACACGAGGAATAATCAGACTATTAAAATTTCGTCCAATCATCGTGCGTAAGAGCTTTTTTATAATAGAAATTAAAATGCGGTTTGTCTGATGAGGTAGGAGACGCATGTATATTTGTATGTATGTACGTTTATATGTATTTTTTGGATGAAAAGATCATCGATCGCGATACAAAACATGATAGTAGTAGAAAAAACTCACGCGCATATAATTTAGGTATATATCACAGCTACAATGTGATCAAAGTGCGTGTACATACCATGCGCTTTACGTGGGTAAAGGTCACTCGACGATAGTAACGAAATTTTTTTAATAAGTAACAATCTTTTTATCTGTTAGCATTTACTCACGCTTCTTCCTTTTTCTCCTTTTTCTTTTTTTTTTCCTTTTTCTTTTTTTTTTCTTTTTTTTTTTTTTTTAAATTATTATTGATCTGTGATATAGTATGATATATAAGTTATTTTCTGTCTTTTGGCTATCGAATTATTCACTTTTTTTTTTTTAAGTCGATGGTATTTTCACACTTAGAAACATTTACTTTTTACATTGATAAAAATACGAAGACCTTTCCGTGTCTAACCCGTCAAGCGCACTGGAAATAATTTTCGATGCTTTGGGAAGAGCACGTTACACCAATCTTATTCGTAAACTTTCTATCTCCCTCGGGTACATACTTTATTGTCGGATAGAGCGTTCTAAC